>NC_133204.1:46843171-46923171 GCF_958299795.1 Porites lutea | reverse complement strand
GACTTCGTTATTCAACAAGTTGCAATGGAATAATTAGTCCATCCGCCCATATTATCGTTCAACTTGGTTGAATGGCCACTTTAACATCGCGGCAGGACGACTGAGCTCAGTCGGTAGAGCACTTAACTGCAGAGCGGTACAAGGTCGCAGGTTCGATCCCATGGACCTATACCCATCAGTGAACTTTGAAATGAAGGTACTGCCTTTGCTCTGCTGCAAACGGCAGGACCTTCGCCTGGCTCAGATGACCACGAAAAATGGCAGTCCGGTCTCCAGTGGGAAACGTAAAAATAGTGTCCTCAATTAGTACTTTCCTGCTAAACTGATATAGACTCCCCGAAAAGTGCGTTTTTTAACATTATTACACTGTTCAACATTTTGACCAGGAGCTAGCGCAACAAGTAACAACCAGCCTGCTAACTAGGTTAACGCACAAAACCTACGATTACCATTGGACGATCGCTCCATTTCCAACGACGCAGCGACTAACACTCTATATTTCAGCTGAGTTTTGTACCTTGCGCTGTTAAGTTCAGGGGAGTTTACTGTTTATGAATGCATGTATTTTCTTTCTTACAGAAATTATGTTCATTTATGGCGGTTTTTCAGCATTTTTCGCATACCACCATATTTACGTGGATGCTGGTGGAAGGAATTCATCTTTACGTCAAACTGGTGAAAGTATTCTCGGTCCGGAAGCTTTACATCACATACGTCATCATCGGCTGGGGTAATCATGTCAAAATTTCTTACTGCTAAAAACACACCAGCAACCTAGTTTCCAGGCTTCCTCCTGCTCAATAGCCCACGTTCGGTAGATTAAAATTCTAACATGACGCTTTTACTTACAAACTGTTAATTTTTCTCGATCCTATTGCTAGTTTTCAGCCGTCACGCCATTCAAAATAAATCAAAATAAATATTAAAACTGTTCAATAGTTTAAGGCCAGAATCTGGGAAATGATAGGAGGCAAATATGCCCACCTGGATGGGCACCAACATGGCGGACGGAAACCAACAGAAACATCTGTTACCGAGTTTTGCTAAAAAAGCGTGAATTGTTCCCTCGAGGAACTCATAAATAGTAAAGTAATGCTTTTTCTAATACATTAACAGTTTAAATAGCAAAATTCCCCGAAATAACTCACTTTTTTAACCTACATGACAGCTCTCTCGGCCGTCACGTAAAAGCCGCGTCACGCAAAAGCTTAGAAATTCAAGCATGCTCTAACACAAAACCAAGAACGCTTTTGAAGTGAAAATTTGTATGAACATTACTTGTCAGCTGTTGTAATATAACATGAAAGTAAATTCTCAGTAGGATCGATAGTTTTGTAGTTTGAATTTCAGTGACGTCATAGGAAAACCAACAATCGTTTCTCAGAAGAGATTTGAACACAATGAAAACCAAACCAAATACAGAAATAAGACCAGAGCTGACCAGACCTCGATTCATATTAAAACTCTGATATACCGAAAGAGGGATATTAAGGTGTGCGCGTTGACTGCGGTTATCGAGTGGCCATGGGCAACTTCGTGACATCCGTCCCTAAGAAGATCTTTCACTCGCTAGTTTCACTTCGTGACGAGAGAAGCGTCCTGGGGACGAATTTGATTGAATCGACAGGCCAGTCTATTGCGTGATTTTAATAGCCTCTTAGATAAAAGATTTTCTCTTTTTTCCCAAATACAAAACACGAGTTCACCTACGATTGCCTTCATTAATCCTAGCTAGTTATTGATAAAATAATTTTCGAACCCAAATACATGCAGCACAAATACCTTATACTCTACCACTTCCTTCGCCTGTTCGACTACTGTCGGCTTTATGTAAAGTTTAAATTCTGTGATTTTTATATCATCCAACTTTTGCGAACGTAAGCACCTCCCTCCTTTCATAAACCTCTAACTGCAAAGTGTTAGTATTGCCCCGGTCACCTGGGACCATTCAAGATGCAAAAACAAAAAGCCAGCTTTTAATCTGTAACTGTTTCCAGGTTTTCCTGTGGTTATCGTTGGGCTGATAGCAGCCATTAGGCCCCTGACATATGATATGTCTAAGACTTACTACAAAGAAGTCATGTGCGGAACACTGAAACTTCCCGCGGAAATTATACGTACCAGGTTAGTTGATATGACCCATTTGTGTGCAGGTTAGAGCAGAACCCTTTTTCTGCTCTCTTGTTTCACCCGCTGAGAAAAGTGCTCTTTTCTCGCGATAGGCGGGTAAAACAATAGCCGAAAGGCTGCTGCTCTCGCAGGTTAGGTGGTGCAGCCCTCTCTTCACATAATGCTCAAGAGAGTGGATGATTTCGTAAATCGTCTATTAAGCCCCCTCTTCACCTCTCAAGTAAGCCCCTTCTCTCTAATAAGCCCTCCTTTTCATGGGAAAAACATTTAATAAGTCCCCTCCCTCTCCTCCCCCTATCATTATTCACTAATAATAGCTGTATCAATCTATCACGACTGTAAAACTTCACGGGGACTGCAGATCAGGGATGGTTTATTCACCAAATAGAAGTTTGGATTTGTTTTTGATCCTCGGCTGCATGATCTCCAACTTTTTGTACTTGAGCTTTTCCTCTTTTTATCCTAGTTCTTTATGGAGAACTGACACCGTTGTCTGCTAAATTAAATAAACCCCCCTCTCAAGTAAACCTCCCGTCTCTATTAACCCCCCCTCAAATGTGTTTGAACTAAATAAGCCCCCGGGGGGTAATAGAGGATTAACGGTATGTATATGACGGTGCAGCTGAATTGGTGACTCTTGTCCCAGTACTTCTGTTCTTTATACTATAATAAATCTTCAGTGTGTTTATGAAAGCACACGTCATACATAAGGGATACAAAAAAGTGGAAATTTTTTTTGATTTTCATAAGGTGTTGGCTCCACGATGGCGAGTGGCTGTACAAAGCACCAATCCTGACAATCCTATCGGTAAGCCGCGTCTTTTACTTTCAGCAATACATCTTGCAGTGTACCAGTATTCGTTTAGTTTAACGGATAACTTATGGTAGCACGCAAGATTGTATCGACTTGTAGGTACACTGTGCAAACTCTGACGCTGCCTGCAATTCAGGCGTCCGTTTTCCTATGGGCGGGGAACGTGAAGGGAGGGGAGGGGAGGGGACTAGTGAGCACTAGAATTAGCTGAAGCATGCGTGAGTTACAGGAAGAAGGTACGGAATACCGTGGGGGCGGGAGACAGGTGATAGAACTCCATATTTTTCTCTCCCGTTTACCCGCGAGCAGTGGTTTTTGCAGACCACTGCTCTCAGGGTATCCCCCGTCCCTCACTTCAACTTTCGCTGTCCACGCACCGTGCCCTTAATCTCTCAAGTTAGCTTTTACAGCGGTCATTAAATGCTAATTCATAATTTTGTCTTTTTCAATCCATGTACTACTCCAAAAAAGGCAGATCACTCAAGTATACTTTAGCTAGTGTATGGTGTCTTCTATAGTAGACCGGAGTTACTTAATAGAATAACTCAGCTATGACCGAAGGCTACCAATTGTATCATCTAAATCAGGGATACCATAAACAGAAAAAAAAAGAAAGCATGAATACTCCCTAACAATATTGTATCATTGCAGATCAATGTCATTATCTTCGTGGTTCTGTTAAGAGTGATATTTACTAAGATATCAATCAAGTATCATAGTAACCATGTCCAGAAAGCCAAGTAAGTAAAATATAACAGCATCTCAGGCAAGCTATCTTCTTGGAACAAAGAATGTAACTCTTTTAGTTTCATTTTAGCCGGGAGATTTCCCTTCGATTCTCTATTCGCCTTGAAGATCAGTTTCCTATTCAATTTTAAATCTTTTCGATCTACTCAGTGATAGGCAGATTTTTTTATGAGAGATCCGCCCACTAAACTCACCGGTTCATAGCGTGCTTTGCTGATCCGTTTTTAAGGTTTGTTTCATAATACAGCTTTTGATTTTGAAACCTGACATGCCAAGAACCGGCTTAGAAGGTTGGCCCGACTTTCCTCGATGATTGCCATTCTTAACAGTACATAGCCTGTTCGGAATTCAAAATCATTTAAAGAGAGTTTCCCTTTGCCGGAATAGTTATTTTAAATAAAATTTTGACCTTTATTTGTCCTTAACACTGGTAAAGAAATGTCGTTGGTTTGTACTTTCAAAGGGTCACTTAAAAGAGAATTGGTGTGACGTCTCCATTAAATCATGCATGGCTATCTTTAGTAAAAACCCACATATAAGAACCCAGTGATTTAAGAACCTGCAGGCTGAAATTTGGCAGTTAAATACCCAAAAATATAAGACCCTGTTCAGCCTGGGAAAGAAAAATAGGTGCTTATACAAAAGAATCAGTCTAATTTTGATGGTCAAAATTTTCTATTTTAATTGTATGAGAAACTTTTCAGTGACAACACGTTATTGTATTGAAATGTTTTGATGTTCTTTTTGGACCTTGATTGTTTGCCATTATGTATTAGTAATACAATATTTCTGCCAATGTTTACACTATGACAACCTCTGAAAAATAAGAGCCTTTAAAGAACATGGTCGCGCTGAATTGTGAAAAACTACCCTAAAATATAAGAACCTGTTCAGCCTGACCTCGAAAAGTCTAGGTTCTTATATGTGGATTTTTACTGTATGAGGAACGGGGAATTTTTAAAACGGGGAATCTTTGAAATGGGAAATCTTCAAAAGCAGGAATCTATAAAATGAGGAATTTTTTTGCGAAGGGGAATTCGTTCTTCGTTCCTCATTCCCCGTCTCGCTGATTCCGCGTTCCTCGTTTTAAAGAGAGCCCATAATTCATCGCGTTTTTTCTTCACAGAAGAGGAATGAAGAGTGTTGCTGCCCTCCTTCCCTTACTGGGAGTCACGTGGCTGCTAGGGTTTGTCGCTGAATTAAGCGAGATCATCCTGTATCTGTTTATCATCTTAAACTCTTTACAGGTAAAAGGCTGGTAATAAACAAAAATGAGTGTTTAAAGGCAGATACAAACACAACATGACGTAGCGTAAAATGACAAATAAAAGGCAAATAACTAAACTAGCCGTATCGTCATTACCCTAATCCAGCAGGGCCGCAAGCTTCCTGGTCCAGCCGCTGCGATCTTGCGCACACGCACTCAAAACTGTCTCGAATAATCTGCTTCAATCAAACAATCGCCTTATTTTGGTGCAAAAAGTAAGATAATCGCCCCCCGGCTTTATTCGAGGAAACACGGTACCAGCTGAAATATCAACATCTTCAATCCCACCTCGAATCGCACGATCACTTTTAAACGACTTCTTTAAAGCTCCTTAGTGTTTCGTGGGTAATAAAATTACATTTACAATACGCGGCGCGTGATATGTAACAGCAGGTACAGGCCAGGGCGCTTTAAGGGAAGGATTCTTATTTATAAAATCTTGGTACAAACAAATACAATAAAAGCGTCAGAACTGTGAGAGTGCGAGGGTATGCCCTAAACAAAATTTGGTAAACTTTTCTCGCATATCTTACTGTCGTGTTGTGTACTATCTGTGACTAAATAACAACCATCAGTTTCTCTCTCATTTTCTCTTCAGGGCCTTTTATTTTGCATTTTTCATGGTTTGCTGGATGACCAGGTATTTCAGAAACATTCAAGCTGCCGAAATCTTAAATTGTCAAATTTTCAGTTTTAACTATGGACCTTTTTTGGTTTGCGGAAACTTATTTAGAACATGACGGAGTTTGGGTTATTACAGAAACATTCAAGCTGCCGAAATCTTAAATTGTCAAATTTTCAGTTTTAACTATGGACCTTTTTTTGATCTGAGGAAACTTATTTAGAACATGACGGAGTTTGGGTTATTTGAATAATTTAGAAACGCCAGAATTCGTTTTGTATTCAGATTCCTCAGTTCTAAGTTTAACCTCTTGTCATTCTCGAGCACGCTTTACAATGGGATGCACAGACAGTGAAGCAAATTAAAGGCAAAAGGACAAGAAATGGCGTAAAATGCGATAGCTTTGGGACTTGGTCAGATATATATCCTTTAGATAACGTTCTCAATCTTTTTTTAGATAAAGGATAGTCTGGTCAAATCCTTAAGGAGGACAAGAATGAAGATTTTGTTTCTAAGGGACAGAACCTCGACGACTGCATCGACAGCCAGCAACCTCACAATAATAACTACAGGTAACTAGTGTTTTGATATCATTATGTTACAGCCGTATCATCAGGAGCTTTTGGTATCTTCTCTTTTGCCGGGACAGCTAGCGTTCCTTGGGGTGGTAGAGGAAGAAAGCCTTTTTAAAAGGCTATATCGCTCCCCAGAGCTGAGAATAACCAGGCAATTCGATCATAATTGTGTTTGTACGAGGGGAGCAAAGCGCTCGAATTTCGGTTTTTGCAAAAGGTGTTTAAACTGAGACACCTGCATGCGTCACTGCATGGAATGCCTTGATTTCAGTTCAGACCCCTTTGCTTTCTTTTCTTTTGGTAATTTTTACGCCTGTGGTGATTCTTTTACGCCCCACAGAAAAAGATTAAGAGAAAATCATGCTCTCTGCAAAAGGGCTTGCGGTTTTTCGTCTTTATCGACTTATCTGAGAGGACTAGTAAGAATGTCTGACCATATGCAAAAGTGAAGCAAAAGCAGCAACTTCCCAGCTACTTTCTATTCAGGGCCCTGCAGAGCATTGATTCTGCACGGGGTCTGAAACAAACCGGAGTCTACCGTTTTGAAGTCTGGTACCTTTTAAGGTAAAACAATTGAGCTAATGAGTTGATCATATGTGCCGGATTTTCTCCGAACAACGTTTTACTTATTGCTTCGACACCAAAGGTAACAGAAAGTTCCTTGCGCAGATTAAAAATTGCTTCTTTTTTACTGAACTCCAACCTACAAAGACTGGAGGGCTTTTACAAGTTCTTCCAACGGCTTCTTTTATCTGATTTATACCCAGGACCCATGATTGACGAGAAACAGATTACTGGACAGCACTTACCTATGCAAGACGTAACTGCAGCCGGGCATGATGACAGCAAGTTGTAAAATACATAGTAATAGCTTTAGGATATAGTGTTCGCAAATCGCTTAATCAACGCATAGAGCCTGTCATTTTTCGAAGTGTTAATATCTCTCGTTAGGTAATGCACTGACATTAAAGATTTTTTTAGCTTTTTTAGCTTCTTTTTCTTTCTAAATTTGGCTACAAGATTTCTCAATCACTCGGTTTGACGGTTCAAGAAAACTTAACTGTACCTCTCTAATGTTGGCGCGAACAAAAAATTCGGAAAAAAACCATTATTCTTAACTCATACTCAGTAAGGATGCCGTAAAGACACAATTTACTTTAAGGACACTTAATGTAGCAAAAGTTTTTTTGTGTGTGTGTGTCTGCACTTGTCTATAAGTTTATGATTATAGATCATTTTTTTCAAATTTTATGTTCCCATAGAAACGCCATAAATGAAATATTAGAAAGGCACAGTTTTATCTTACTGAGCACTCAAACTGTGAGTTTGGGTATCCTGTGCCGATAGACTCATTTTCTCAAAATATAAGATAGAATGATTAACAAATTGTTTAAAAGAAGAGAATCTAAATGACAGCTGTGGGCAGCAGGAACTGAAATCAATATCAAATCATGAAAACTGTATGGTATCTGAATCGTGTTACAGTGCACACATACTTTGTCATTTGTAGTGTTTAGTTTAGTTTTGTTTTTTGCTAGTTTTGTTAGAAAAAGGTAACATAAAGCTTATTTAAAAACCGTATGTTGCTTTATTTGTATTTTATTTTCAATCAACTTGCATAAAATTAAAGTTCTTGATAAAATGTGACCTTTTAGTTATATTCTCAACGTTTTCTTAAACTTTCGCCTCCACGGCTAGCCTGGTAACGTATACGTCTTTCCAGTCCTCTCCACAGGCTAATGCACGGCTGGAGGAACTACAAAGCCGTTTTCAGTACACACTTTTAAAGATCACTCCCTCCACCGTTAAAAAAGGCTGATCCTAGACTGTTTAAAGTCCCTTTTTTTACCCTGAAATCGTCGAGATAAAGCCGCCTTTCTTAAAAAGGTAGCTACTGATCTTGGCTTACATTGACCGACTCTTTCCTTTATTTCCGCGGTGCGTTTAAAAATCAAGAAAGCCACCAGTTATAGTAAGCACCCATATTGTCTCTTCGCCAAAAGGGAAACAGCCTGATCTGTTGCTTACCCTCTCACCCCTCCGTTTCAATTAACTTAACGCCACGCATCTCTGTCTCTCCCATCATCGGGAAAAAGAACTCTGATAATTGCGCCTTGCACAGAACAAAAAAAACGCGGACGAAAGTTAACATTTTGTTTGAATTTGAACCGAAATTAAAACATTAACATTCAAATCTGTGAAACAGCCTTTAGTCATGACGTTCTTAACAAAGGGTGGTCTGCCTGTGGTATGGCGCGACAAAGCCGTGTTGTAATCAGCTTGTGTAGGGAACTGGGGCGAGTTTCAAATTCAAATTAATCGATAAACTGACACCACCATATAAAAGGTTATGTTGAGATTGGTTTTTTGAACAATTTTGGTGCTTTAAAGTTGCACAGGGTTCAAGTTATGACTCTTGAAACATGGTTAAAGATCCATACAAACCTCTGTAATTTTGTGACAGCGTCCCCCAAAACCATATAAACTCTTAATTTTTTTCACGATTTCTGTGATATTCATAAAAATGGGCAAACGCAGTGATTTTCGAATTAGTTCCTCCCAAGTAGTAGATGCATGACGAATTTTACAGTTTCAAAGAAAACGTTTATATGGTTTTGAGGGACGTTTGTATGGATTTTTAACCATGTTTCAAGAGTCATAACTTGATCCCTGTACAACTTTAGAGCACCATATACCAAACAATGATCAATCTCAACATGACCTTTTAGAGCGGTTTTCACTTGACTGTCGAAAGGGATTGGTTTTGGTTTTACTACGCCCTTTGGTTGGCTAGTGTATTTACTTTGGTTTTGGTTTTACGACAGTCAAGTGAAAACCGCTCTATATGCATATGATGGTGTCAGTCAGTTTATTGAATTTGAAACTCGCCCCAGTTCCCTACGCAACTCCGAAATAGCCAATGGCGCGAGCGTGCTTCGTACTAAACGCATTGAGCACGCTATTTATACGTCGAAGCAATCGTCCCAAGGCGTCTCCCAAGTGCATCCATTACTCAACAGTACAAGATGAAGCGTTAACCATGTGTTTTATAACGTAGATTCAAGAAAAAAAACGTTTGAATTTGTTAACCTATAGTAAGGAAAAGAGGTGAGTGTTGTTGTTGTCATCTGCGCGAGCTGTGCGAGCTATGGCGTGTTTGCAAAGTTTTTTCTTTCAAAAAGAATTTTTCGGTGAATTACTGAACAGTTTTCCGGCACCTCAATTTGGATTTTGCCATCTTTTTGAGAGTGATCTTAAGCGACTTGAGTAAACTTTCTCTCAGTTTCAAGGCAAAAACATAACTGTGAGGTAAACAGACGCGTACTGGTACAATAACAAATAAGTTCACTTCCGCATTTGATCGCTTCGGACAATGTTATAGCGGAGCTCTAGCGCGCGAAGCGCGCAGCGGAGCACCATGGGTAACAAAATGTGGTAAACTACCCATCCGAGAAAATTTGGTAATCACGTGACCGTACACCGACCGCCCGACCGTCCGTCCGCACCACAGGCATACCAACGCAAAATTTCGGGTAGTCTGTGGTAAGGGTTTTTTGGCGCGAAAACGAATGGCAACCCGCGTTTTGTGAAGCATAAACAACTTAGAAGTTAAGGAAAGTCAACTCAGAACAAAAAGAAATTTTTCGTGACGGTTGACGTCTTTTATACATCCGTATTTTCTACATTATTTATTTATTATGCCCTCTAGTTTGGAGTATAGAGATAAAGAGAGGCAGAGAAAACGAGAAAGTAGGCGGCAAGCAAGCCAAGCTCAACGAGAGAGAGAGCGGCAGAGAGCTAGAGAAAGGAGGCGAAACTGCTCTGACGAGCAACGGGAGAGGGAGCAAGAAAGAAACAGAGAAAGGAGGCGCAATTTTACTGATGAGCAACGGGAGAGAGAACAGGAAAGGGACAGAGAAAGGAGGAAACATTTTACTGAGGAGCAACGCGAGAGAGAGCAAGAGAGAAACAGAGAAAGGAGGCAAAATTTTACTGACGAACAACGGGGAAAAGCGCAAGAAAGAGAAAGGGAAAGGCGACAAAATTTCACTGAAGAGCAACTGGAGAATGAACGAGAGAGAGCAAGAGAAAATAGACGCCTAATAAGCGACGAGCGGCGAAGAAGGGAGCGAGAGACAGCAAGGAAAAACAGGCGTCGTGTAAACGAAAACGAACAAGAGGGAGGAGAAGGTGAGCTAATTTTTGCCGAGGTTAGCTTTCTGTTATATGAATCGGGGATTTTACGAAAACAGAGGTAGCTTTTGTTTTGTTTGTTAATCAATAACCTCTTTGTATAAATTGCATCAGTTTTTTTGGACCAATCACCACACGTCATTTGTTGTCACGCAGTCTAGAGTTGATACCTTTATCATCCATTGAAGTTGACCTGTGTCCTCTTCATTGAAGAGAAACGATGTGATTGAAATTTCACTTTAACAAGACAGTCGCGTCCAAGATAAAATTATAGAGTAACCTTATAATTCGTGCTCCTTGGTGTATTTTCGTTGTCTCTGGCGCGGAAAATAAGGTAATCTTAAATTGTATTAATGAAATTTTATCGAAAATTATAACCATTGCCATGTGTCCGATGCATCGCTGAATGAATGATAACTCCTTATGTAAATTTTAGGCGACTCTGGCCTCTGTGACAAGTTAAAATGATTCAGTGTTAGAGGATTGTAAATTATACGGTCTGTGAAAGCGTTGTTATGTTTTTTGAAAAGAGAGCAGAGAGCACCTTGAATTTGAAGATTTTCAATGTTTGTTGAAAGAGCGTTTTGGTGCAGATTGTTCGAGCTTACCTCTATTTGTTTTATTCAGGGTAAACAGAATTTGAAGGATCTATTCTCCGTCTTGTAATTGAAATAACTTTTATTATTTTACTATAAATCTAGGCTTTTCCATTTTGTAGATACCTATCTTCGAGTGTTTAAGAATGTGTATGGAGATCTATGTAAATAAGGAGGGCAGCCAGGGTTAGAAATTATTTTTGAATGTTGACAGGCCAAACAAATTTAAGCTCGGTCATGTCTAGTTACTAACCGGTCAAAATAAATTATTACCTGCCAAACAAATTTTAGCTCGGTCATGTCTAGTTACTAACCGGTCAAAATAAATTATTACCTGCCAAACAAATTTTTGCTCGGACCGGTCAAAAGACAGTAAAAACTCGTAGGTAAGAACCTGGATTTTCCCATTGCATTAACAGGTACGTTCTTAAAAAAGTAGTTATTGGCAAAAAATTTGTCTATTTTTCTAAAATGAAAAGGTTCTTATTTTCTGAAAGAAAAAAAAATTGCAGATTATGTTTCCCAAAGAGGTTCACCTGAATATTTTCCAGGTGTATAGAATTTTTTTTATAGATTTGAGAAAATAAAGATGTGTGTCAAATATTGGGCTAAACAGGTTCTTGTATAGAGGGGGCCTAATTATAACTGGCAAGTTTAGCCTAACAGGTTCCTAAAAACCAGGTTCTTAGTCACAGCTAGGTTTTTACTGTATTGAAGACATTGTACTTTGCAGTAATAGCCAAATTAAGACAAAAATTATGTGATCATAAATGCTCAAAAACTCCTTGTGTTGAGAGATGGGGAAATAATATAAACCAGTTTTGAGGGTGGTTATCAAGTTGTTCATTCATTGGAGGGTACAGTGTAGTAAATAATATTTCCAGGAATATTGTCAAGCTCAGCTCTTTTTTTCTTAAAAACAATTCCCCATTAGAGTTAAACCAGAAATTACAACTTTTGGCTCAGTATTGTTCTGACATGTTTTCTTTGAACAATAGGTGTATGTAGGGGTGAGGGAAAATTCTTGCCCAACTAAAGATTTTATCTTATCTTCTTAGCCATGGAAGAACATGAAAGTCAGGTCCTCCAGGTTGAATGTAGCATGGAATGCTCTCTGCTTGGTGAACAAGAGCAAAGTCACTCAGCAGGTACTGATATAGTTCTTGGTAGATGGTATTTATTATAGAATTGCATAATTGAGTAAAATCACGCATTCTGATTGGTTAACGAAGAGAGGTATTCAGTGTGGAATTGCGAGTTGAAAACGAGGCTAAGGGATGTTTTTTCGCATCTACGTAACAACTATCGTCAAATTGTAACACAACAACTGCAAAAAAGGTTTTCTACGATGTCATTTTAAAATGTTTTCAAGATCATTGTCACCTTTTGTATATCCTTTCTTAACATACTGTAATGTCGCCTGGTCCTCCACCTACTGTTCCAGCCTAAACTGTATTTACCTTTTGCAAAAGCGTCTAGTGCGGCTCATAACAAAAGCTCACTATCTAGCAAATACCGCCCCTTTGTTTAGCCAGCTTAAAGTCCTTGACATATTTAGTATTAATTCATTTTCTGTCACTACTTTTATGTATTGTTATCACCATAATCTTTTGCCTAGTAGCTTTCGAGCTGGCTACTCTAAAACTTCTGGAGAACACTGAACAATAGAAATATATAAGAACCAATGAGCCTCAGGTGTCACAATCTGCTTGCTTATCTTCGTAGCCATGGAAGAACATGAAAGTCAGGTCCTCCAGGTTGAATGTAGCATGGAATGCTCTCTGCTTGGTGAACAAGAGCAAAGTCAATCAGCAGGTACTGATATAGTTCATGGTAGATGGTATTTATTATAAAACTTAATAATATACATGGAAAAATTTCTTGAATGAGATTGGCTTAGAGCAGTGCAGTTTTTAGTAAACACAGTAAAAGACAAGGAAACATAATGCAAAAATAAGGAAATAAAGTGCAAATTTCTCAGAGAATGAAAACCTGTGAACAATCAGTGTTCTCCAGAAGCGCAGGCGACTGGTGGTTTTGCTGCCTACTCTTATGACTCAAAACAGTAAAAAAAACTGTCTGTACCTTTTATCTTGAATTTTTCAGAAGGTCCTAAAAGAAACAAAAACAATAACTTGTCGTACAAAAAGCTCTTTTGCTAATGGTGTTATCGATATATTTACTGAATGATTTTTGATGAGACATTGCCAGATAATATTTTTAATTGTAAAATATCTAAGACAGTACATGCATTCTGATTGGTTAAAAACCAATAGTTTATTGTGCTGGTAATCTCATAGTAAACTGAAACATGCTTTAAAGTTATTTTATAAAAGTAAAAGACCACATTTTCTATGGATTTACCAGCATGATAACTCACTTGGTTCTTGGGAGAACTCTGGAAAAGCTTATAAATCACGAGCAAAACTTCTCAGATCTCTGGGCTTAATGTCCCCAAACCCCTCCCTTAGATACAGTACTCTCGCTTTATCAGTGCTTGGTGTCAGGCACCAGTTTCTTTGCTTTGGGAGCTGGCTACTCTAAAACTTCTGGATAACACTGAACAATAGAAATGTATAAGAACCAATCAGCCTCAGGTGTCACAATCTGCTTGCCCAATTTATTAAGATTATATCTTATCTTCTTAGCCATAGAAGAACATGAAAGTGAAGTCCTCCAACTTGAATGTAGCATGGAAAGCTCTCTGCCAGGTGAACAAGAGCAAGGTCATTCAGCAGGTACTGATATAATAATTATTGATTACAGAAGATGATATTTATTATGAAAGATAATAATATACATGGAACAATTTGTTGAAAGTGATTGTCTTAGAGCAGTGCAAATTTTAGTAAACACAGTGCAAAAATGAGGAAAAATTATGCAAATAAGAATAAAAAAATATGTTCTCAGAGAATGAAAAAATGTGATTAGCTAATAAACAATAGAAATATATCAGAACCAATCAGGTACCACAATCTGCTGGTCACCCCGTGGGAAGCCAGGTAGGTAACTTGACGAGTGGAAAAATAGCTGGCATACAAAGCAAAATTTAGTTCTGTTATGACAAAGTACTATTGAACAATTGAAAACAAAAATCAAATATAAACGTTGTAAACAGGACCATATATTGATTTGATGTTTGAAGCTATTGTACAAAGAGAAAGGATTTTCAGAGAAAATTGAGAGTTTCTAGGATGCCAAACCCAACAAACTGCTTAGTGGAGTCCTTCTACATCAAGACTCATGAGTAATATAAACAAACAAGTGGGCAACTATGTGCCCAAAATGGTCTGAAAATTAATTATTATGACAGCTATGGACACGCATTGAAAGAGTTAAGGATACACCTGTCCATAACTAAGGACAAACAATTCAGTTCCTTGATTTTGAGATGCTAAAATAAATGCGAAACAACTAAGTATGTGTTGCAAAATTAAAGCATACAAAGGCAGGCAGGAAAGTACATGTAAATTATTTCATGTATATTATTAAAAAGTAATCATATGACTTTTCTCACTCAATGTGGAATTTATTTGCACTCATGTGTTTTTCAAAAAGCTCAAATTGCATTTGCCCTTTAATTTAAGGCTCATTCAGTTTTGATATTTTTTGAAAAATGGAAATTGAACTCAAAGGCGAGTGACTACTTATGCAAACACTCATGCCCAATTCACACGCTACCCATTCACACCAACTAAACATGTATTAAAATGAAAAACAGACACAGAAAATTGGACCTCAGATTCTCACACAGGATTCAAAATAATGACCTTCAACCATTCTGGTAATTTGCAAGAAACTTAGTCAGTAAGCAGCTATTATAAAGCAAACAATTTTAACTTTGTTTAAGCTTTGGTGTGAATGGGGTTAAGTATTTTGTGGAATATAAATGAAGAAGAAAAGGGGAAACAAATGATAACAATATTTGTAGTGAATCATGAAAACAAATGCCTGTATAAGATCCTTGCAAATAAGGGAGCGGACATGCGGACAAAAGTACAACCACTTAAGGATAGCTCCATGGTGAGAATAGGTTCAAAATAGTTGTAGCACAGCATGAAGGTCCTTTCTACAAGTACAATTTGTAGCAGTTTTCTTTATAAAATGAGATAATGTTAGTAAAGCATGTGATAGTCAAGATCTATACATTACATCAAAAGACTGATGACTGATTTATGAAATCTCAGTCAGTAGTTATCACCACTTAGAAAACGATTTTCAAACCTTGTTCTTTTATCTAAGGTTTGGAAAAATACTGTGTATTTCCTTTTTGAAATCAGGTTCTGAAATCAGTAACACAAGCACCATTAGGTAGGCAGGCTGTAGCCTGCATAGCCCAAGAGTCACAATTCTATTAATTCTTCTCCTGTAATTGAATACCCCAAACAACTTCACTTATCCCTCAGGCATGCTAAAAATAGAGTCCACTAGTGCCACTAAGCTTATATTGTGTAGTTGGTAAATAAAGATAATTCATTTACTAGGAGAAGAGATGGAAAGGGACACCCTTGTAGTAGAAAATGCCCCAATCGAGGAAGCAAGCAACGTGCAGGAAACACAGCAACCTCTTCCAGAAGTAAATAATAGTAGCCACCTAGAAGATGACCGCCTTATTGCTAGAGCAAGGGCAGTTGGTGTGGACTATGAGTTTGCAAAGCCTGGTGAAGTGGAAACGGAGGATGACAGGAGAAAAAGACAGCGGCGAAACCAAAGAAGAATATCAGAACAAGAGAAAAGGTTGCGTGAAGCCGTTGGAGATCTACCACCTCCTCCACCTGCAGGGTCTAGTCAGCAAGAAGATAATGCATACAGTGCTATTCGTGCATTTGAGGTGGAGCAGATGACTTATGCATTCTTTTTTTGTGAGGTCTGCAAGGAAAGGCGATTGGAGTGCAAGGGCACGAGAAACATGTGTACTCGCTGCAGAAGAGATAAGAAGGTGCCAAAAGTTTGGTCTGGTGAGAATAACATGGATCCAATGGCTGTTCCTGAGATTTTGTCTAACATGTCAGATGCTGAACAGATGCTGATAGCCAGGCTAGCACCTACTGTGCATGTACACCTACTGAAGCATGGAGGTATTGCCTCAAAGGGACATTGCATTGCTTTCCCACAGGCTGTGCAAGAACCAGCCACTATTCTTCCACGCCTACCAGCAGAGGTGGATATCATACGCGTGAGAAGACAAGGAAAAGATGATACCCATAAGGACTTCAGGGTTAGAAGACACCGTGTTGAAGGAGCCCTTCGTTGGCTCAAGGACAACAATCCTGCTTATGGTGATGTTGTTATTGATGGTGCTCGCATAGAGAATTTACCAGAAGATGGTGAGTTGCCGAATTTGAGGACTGTTGAGTTCTCTGAAACAGAACGCATTGATGACCAAGGCCCTGCACCACAACAATTGGATGTTGGGGAAACAGACAGCACTGATGACTCAACAGTCTCTGGAATTATTCTTCCTGAGCCTGGAGTGAATGTGCAAGCACAAGTAGAAGCAGCCATAAATGAAGTTGTTTCTGAATCTCGGGAAAGTGAAGCTGAAGAAGCACAAGGAAATGTGCAACGACCAGTGATCCCTTGGCCGACCACGGGTACAACACCAGCATCAGAGTTTACCACTCCCTACTTTTTTACGATGGCATTTCCTTGCTTGTTTCCCCATGGAAAGGGTGATTTCCACATAAACCGGCCAGTGACATCTCCTTCACTGCATAACTGGGCAGAGCACCTGCTGTGGTACCAAGACGGAAGGTTTGCGAGGCATAAGGTGTGGAAGTTTGTTGTCCACAATATGATCATGAGGAAGCGTGCCCTGGAGCAGAGTCGGTTCTTTGTTGATCAGCAACTTGGTGACCCACACATAACTGTTGCAGACCTGCAAGAGCGACTTGCGAGAGGTGACACTTTTACCGACAAGTTGTTGTATTTTGGCGCAAATCTGCGTGGTACAGCTCAGTACTGGCACCAGAGACGCAGAGAGCTTCGTGCCCTTGTGGAGTTCATGGTCAATGAGAAGCGTGGGTTGCCTTCATTTTTCATGACTGGAAGCTGTGCCGAGTTTTACTTTCCTCCTCTTAGAAGGCTACTGGAAGAGTACATCTTGCAGACGAAAGGCGAAGAAGTCAACCTTGCTGAAGATAGCAATGCCCGCTTCAAGGCAGTACAAGAAAATACTCATGTAGTGGTGAGTTACTTTGACCTGCGTACCCAGGCTTACCATGAGAAGATACTGAAGCCGGTATTTGGTGTCTCTGATTATTGGTACCGCTATGAGTTTGCCAAGTCCCGTGGTCAAATTCATTGGCACCAACTCAGCTGGAGGGAAGACAGGCAACCACATCAGCTATTGCATGAAGTTCGTGAAGATGGTTGTGAAGAGGAAGAGTATGCAGCTAGACTTAGTCAGTGGGCAGATGAAACCTTTGCCATGACAGCATTACATCCAGCTGGCAATGACGAAGAAGGGCAGCCAAGAAAAGACCTCTGGCCACCACCTGAGGGAACGGCTGAGCCCATATCAGATGACAGAGATCCCTTAGTGAAGATGCTAATGCAGATCGCAGCAACACAAGATGCAATACTGGAGGATCATTTGCTTTTAGTAAACAGGGTTGGACTCCACAGTTGCTCTGATTACTGTTCCAGTCCACCGGCAGACCGATTTCACACCGCAGCAAGTGGTTGTTTCGCATTTAGATGATACTGTTGGGAGATTTTGTACCGGAGTGAAATTCTCGCCGTGCTGCAACGACCGGGGTGAACTGACGCTGGAGTGACTTGTGCCGGCATGGTGGTATTATGTAAACAAATGTAGAGCCATGAGAGGGAACCAGAGTGAACTTGCGTCAGGGCGAAAGTTGCCCCAGTGTCATGTAAACATGCACCCCTAAGAGTGTACACCATGGAAAATTGTGGTCGATTTGTTAAATAGATTGCTTTAGCTATTATTATTGTTATTATTATTATAATCATAACTATAACAAAATTCTCAAATCTGATTGGTTCTCAACTGCCCTGATTTCAGCCTTCATAGGACAGTTTAATAGGACAGTACGTGTCATGCCTAAATTGGACAGTACGCGCCATCACGCACGCGCTTAAATGGCTTTTTTTTTCATTGTTAGCGAAAAATCTTGGAATTTCTTGTGTTTTGATTTAAAAAGAGCCCTATATATCACAAATTTTGTTAAAGTTATGATTAACTGGTAACAGAACTTCGTGTCATCCAATTCGATCTGTAATCATACTCGTGATGAAACAAATCGGACTCCCGCTACACGGTCGTCCGATTTTGTTAATCATTCGTATGATTACAGACCGAATTGGACTCCACTCAGTCCTGTTACCATTACTTATTATTATTAGTATTATTATTATTATTACTATTATTACATGTAATAACTTGGAAGGTCTGCTTGAAGCAATGACAATTAAATAATCATGACCATAAAGGAAATATTTAACTGTTGTGATGTAGTTGACTCAGTTACATAACATTTGGTTTCCAGATTTATATTCAAAGTGTTAAGCGAAGGATTTATAAATCTATTTTTTAGAAAGAAAGGGAAATTTGACACCATTTCCAAGGGGAAAACATCAGACTTTGATTAGTCTCCCAAGCAGCTATTTTTGACTCATCAAGCAGCAAAACGCTTAACAAATGTGGTTGCGTGGTAGACTACAACTTGATACCAACTGGCAGGTATCAGTTAGGCTATATTGTATTATAGTTATTATTACGTAATGAAATCGGGAGCTCCGCTTTTAGGCTTGGCTAAATATATATATTAAAACGATTAGTTCATGCCTCATCTGCGCGTATGTCGAGATATTGAGCACTTGGGAAGTTTGGAGAGCACGAAAGAGGCTAGAGTTGCTCGAGGCGCAACTCCTTCCAAGTACTCACCAATATCTCGACATACGCACAGCTGAAGCATGAACTAATTGTTTTATAACATTGTCATTATTTTTGTACCTCACAGTTATGTTTTTGCCTTGAAACTGAGAGAAAGTTTACTCAAGTCGCTTAAGAGTCTCAAAAATATGGTAAAATCTGAATTGAGGGGCCGGAAAACTGTTCAGTAATTAATTTACCGAAAAATTCTTTTGGAAAGAAAAAACTTTGCAAACCACCACCCTTTGTTAGTTGTGTTCCTTCGTGTTCCTTGCGTTCGGAATCATCGTTGTGTGACGGGGGGTGGAAAAATAATAAATAGGTAAACTCGTGACTCGGTTGCACAATCTCGAAGGAATGTGAGCTGACTCATCTATCTGATTGTGGGTTAAAAATTCATTGTTTAATCAAAATAGCTGTATTTCCATCCAAACTTTATAGTACACTTGC
The DNA here is from genome assembly GCF_958299795.1 of Porites lutea. Taxonomy (NCBI): domain Eukaryota; kingdom Metazoa; phylum Cnidaria; class Anthozoa; order Scleractinia; family Poritidae; genus Porites; species Porites lutea. Next base: position 46,903,879 of record NC_133204.1, on the reverse strand, counting down.
GGAGCACAGTTGCGGAGGTATGTTTTTGTTTAAACGTTTGTTATTTTTTCCTGCACACGTACTTGACTCAGCTGACTCACGCCACCGAAAACTTGGCAGCTCAGCCGATCGCTTATGAGTTCTTATGCAAGTGTGGAAGCATATTGAAATCTTAGGTTTGTATATAAGCAACTGATTGAAGTCCTATCCGGCTATTGTTGGATGAAAGACAGAACTAATTCAACTTTCTCATTCGCCATCTCGCTATATATTGTCCAATGCATGACTTATACAAAAGCCGTTTGGTTGTTGTTTCACTCGGAATATAATGTTTCCCGCTACTTTGGCCACAGATTTGTCAAGTGAAGCTTCTCACATTGCCTTGCTAACGTGTAATTTAACTGCTGTACTGTGGATAAAGTCAGTATGCTGAAACAGGAAAGTTGCATAGTGGCGAAACCTTCATGCAGCTACCGGCGGGGGGTGAGGGGAAGGTGGGGCAGGGGGGGGGGGGTGGGGTGGTTGGGGGGCTTTGTTGAAGCTTCTCTCTTGTATGGCCTGCTAGATGCTGGATAGAGCTTGGTTTTTGTTGTCTAAGTCCTAAAACAGGGTATACAATTTCACACAAGTCTGTACTAAACAAGGTATATAATTTTGGGCAAAGACAGAGTGCATTATGTTCTTTGTCTTAAACAGTCAGGGGTAATAAAATTGACACTGTTGTCCTAAACAGTGTCTGAATTGTAGAATATTTTTTGCACTAAACCGGGTCAGGGTTTCAAACTCAAAGCAGCTCGCTTTTACCCCAACCCCCCTCCCCTTTTGGACGTGGCTGACTGATTTAGTGATGATGATGATGTCATGGAGTGTTTTAATTTCCTACATAACACTCAGCCTATCAAATGTGTAACAATTAGCACCTGTAAAAAACATTGGAGTGGACTTAACACTAGCCATTCTGTTATTATAGCAATTTACTGCCTTTAGTAGTTTGACACTCAGGGATTGATAATTATTTTTTTATTCTATTTCATGATTAACCTGGTTATAATTTTGTTTTCATCCTGTTAGGTTAATCTCACTTGCATTGCCATGTCAACAACAAGAAGGTTGTCATGGAGGATGATGCTTACAGTGGAACCAGTCATGTTTTTTTATGCATTTGGGTTCTTTATGAGCATGCCGATAGCTCAGCAGTATGTATACAAAAGACTGAGTGAGGCTAGAGGGTTTCCATATCACTTTCAACAAGATGATGGTGACACAGGTTGTGGTTTAAAATTGAATGATACAATGAAGAAGCTTGAAAAAGAGGTATAATCTTTAAGGTTTTATAGTAGAACCCTGCTGCTAAGTTTTAATAATGCCAAGATAGTGCACTATTCTGTTATAACTCCAAAACGACTTCTCTTCTTGATAGCAGTAACATTATAACTTTAATGCCTCATCGCGAACAAATCTTACAGACTTAAATCTAACTACAGTTTTCTTCAAGAGCAAAAAGCACTTTTTATGACACCTCATAATACTAACACAACAAAATGTCTTGGGTAGGGTCATAAGCATTACAAGTCTAGTTACACAGGGGGTTGAGTCATACAGAAGCGGTTTTGGGTCAGAAAACACTCAGCTCACACACATTTATACAGTTTGACTTGTATAGGGCATTTCTAGTGTAAACATGGTAAAATTTACTGAAATTTTAAACCCAAGTGAAAAAAATAAGTGGGGAGTTTTTAATATTGGGAGGGGTGCTATACTGTCTTAGTTTATGATCTCGTGCCTTTTTTGCTTCCTAATTGGATCATTTTGGTTGATAATGAGTGCAGCACAATGCAGAATACGTTTACGGTCACAAGGTACAAAAAATACCTTGCTGGATGGCAAACAATGCAGTAGAATGTTAAAGAAGAGGGTATATTATAGCTTTTTTAATGATCAGGGATGTCACTAAGATTTCAAGTTGCCGGGTATAAAATACAACAAGTAGGCGGGGAATCAGACAGCTAGGGATTTCTTTTGGTTCTATTTTTCTTCTATTTTCTTACGAAAGTAGCTGGGGGCCACATTTATAATAGCCAGGGGAAATCCCAGCTGTTACCTCTTTGTTCTGTTTTTGCCCCTAAGCTGTGTTGTTTGCCAACCAGCAAGGTCTTTTTTGTACCATGTGACAATATTCTGCAAAAAAGCCCATAAAGATGCAATCACTATCATTGATTATATAGTCACGTGATCTTCTGCAGTTGTGAAGTTAAAAAAGCCCAGAGCATAGTTAATAGAGTGGAATGATTATGAAGCCTGTCAGACCCTAATGTGTTTTTGTGGGCTTGACCTGTGCACTTTATAGTACTCCTATCATTTTGATCTTATTTGCTATTAATAATGTCAGGTTAATTGCTCCATGGACAAATTTATGAACAAAAAACAAAGGATTGTGCACTGTCAGCGAGCTGACATAAACTACTGTAGCACCGTTGTTTCTTTTCTTTGATGTTTGCCACCTTTCATAACCAGTCACCTCTTAGTTAAATAAATTATGTTGAGAGCAAGGACTACTCTTTTGATTAGCCTGTACAGCTAGCAATTTTTTTGGTGTGTTTTTTTTTTCTTGGTGGTTCGATCATAAAGTAACAGATACAGCCATGTAAAAGCCAAACCGTCGCCACACCAGAAAACGATCGGGGAGGGGTTGAAGGGAGGTTATCTTACCCCCTTGCCCCCTCACCTAGTTATTTTCTCATTTAACCTAGCATGCTGACTGTCAAATACCAAAATCACACCAAAAACCTACCAGCTACACAGGCTAGAATTGCTTACTAACAGCAGACCAAACAATTCAACCAAATAAATAATTATTAACGGATCCAAAAATATGCTACACTTCTTATTGGTTACTCTCTCTAACAATCTCTCTAACTTTCATAGGATAAATTAATATAACTCTACATAGTAAACCGTAGGAACCATCCTCCTAAGGTTTTCTTCAGCCCATCCCCTAGAGCAACAAATTAAGTAGGAGAGAACCCTGGAATTGAGGTTAAATCTGTAAGAAATATAATGATCTGGGCCCAATTGTTCAAATATTGGATAGCACTATCCACTGGATAAATATCCAGTGGATTAAGGTATTAGGGAAATTAATTGTGTCACCCACTGTTTAGAGATTTATCCAGTGAATAGCGCTATCCAATTGTTGAACAGCTGGACCCTGGTGCTATTTACAACAGGTACAGACATATGCCTCTTATGTCCAACTTGGCATTGTGATGTTTTCTGCTCTTCCATCCATCATCATAACATTGTTCATGGGAGGTTGGTCAGACAAGGTCGGCCGACGCCCAACGCTCATTGTACCTGTCCTGGGCGGTGTTCTGGATACGGCAGGTGTACTTATTGTCATGATCTTTGAGTTGCCTATTTACTGTTTGTTTGTTGGTGCCTTTCTACATGGACTTTGTGGATATTATACAACCATAATCCTGGCCTGTATGTCATATATCGCAGACACAACAGATCAAACACAAATTGCCTTGAGACTGAGTAAGTGAAGTTCCCTCTGCTTATGTGGTCAACAGTGTCTTGATGTGCAGCAATTCCAAATTTAAAAAGGATATTCTCCCAACATTAAACATGTAGAGGAAATAATTAATGAGTGGTAACTATCTGATAGGATGAATGACTCAATGCAAAAATAAGAGAAGATGCAAATCCTGATACTTACTTAAAAAGTGTTTCAACCTGGAAAGAAAATTTTAAATTTTCGATTTTGATCAATGTATTTATCACTAATGGCGATTTACTTTCCCATTGCCCTCTCTTTCGTGAAGATGGGTGAAACGGACTGCTGTCAGACCGATAAGAAAAGGTCATCACTTAACTCACCTTGTTAACTGGGACGCAAGATCACGCGAGATCACGCTGAATGACTATTCATACCACACCCACCCGAATCCGATTTTTTTTAAAATCGCATATATATGTTGTGGTTCAGTTTTATCCTTGGTCGTAAATTTTACTATTTGGTTATGAAGGGATAGGGTAGTTACAGTGTGTTGAAATGAAGTGGTGGTTGTGAAAAGTCTTATCAATAGTCGAGAACATGTTTTCACTTATTTTAAACATGGTTGGACTTTTTGTTTAGGACTGTTTTTCGCTTATTTTGTTAATATTTGTATGGAGAGAACATGGATAAGGCCAAAAGTTCATTTAGTATAGAGAAGGGGGTATGAAGATGTTGAGGGGTGGGGGCTGAAGTTTTGTGTGTGTGCTCGGGGGCTTTGAAAAATCTGTGAGGTCAAGGGGAGGGCGTAAAATCTGGCTATAGAACTAAGAGCCTAATTACATGAGCTGGGCTGGCTCGCTTTGCAGAGATCTCGGCGCCTTAGTTAAACCCAACAAAAATCAACTTTGCGATAATATGACAACCGAGCCAGCCCGGTTAGCTGGGATCCCAGTATTGTGATGCCGGGATCTGGAGTGGAAATTTTCCAAGGAATCACGCTTGCCGGGCGGCCCGGAGAATGAACCAAGCGATAAACAGGACAGCGGGTAACACACTGTTCATGCGCATTGCTTCCCCGCTTATGTGATGAGGCCCTTACTGTGAGTTGTATTGTCACGCACTTTGCACGTGAAAGCTTTGGAATTTGCCGCTTTCGTGTGGTTAGTCTCCCTCGCAGCCGTTTTTAGTATCGTAACGCAACGCTCCTCCTCGAGAACTTGAGAATTTCAGAACGCGGGAAAAACCACGTTGTTTACAATATTCTGTGATTTGAGTGGTCACATACTAAACAATGTCAGTGATCTGATTGGCGCAAAGACTACAAATGGAAAGGAATGTTGTTTGAATGTGAGCAGCCGTTTGTGGGGAGGAGCGTTGCGTGACGATACTGAAAACGGCTACTAGGGAGACTATCGTGTGGTTCGTGTATGAGAGAATACGACTTAATCTAATTACCCAAGGATTTTAATAATAGAACGCGGTTTGTACTTAAAGATGTTGGACTCTGCCCCTTTTACGGTTCGATCGTGAAAGAATGCAACTTGTTGACGAGGTCATTTTGCTCGTAAGATTTTAAGAAATCACCTCCTTTCCGAAAATTTGCAATGAAATTATGCATCATTCAATGTTACCCTTTAACAATTATCTCATGCACGAAATCATGGAATTTTGACAGCGCGAGGCAGACATTCGCGTCGCTTGGCCTGTTTACGTTCGCACGTATTGCGTGCCTATTGCAACTTTGAATCAAAACAAACGAACTCGATTACTTTATTTGGGCGACACCCAAATAATAAGATTTAAACCAAGGATAAAATTAAACCGCGACATGTACATATATTTTTTTACACAAATTGGCCTTGTTGCTTAAGCCCCCTATTAACAATCCCTTTTTTGTTGATGGCAGGTATTATAGAACTCATCATATTTCTAGGAGGCATGGTCGCTCAGCTATCGAGTGGCTTGTGGATTGAGAAACTGGGATTCACTCCACCCTTCTGGTTCATATTGGGGTGTCACGTGACCTCTCTGCTGTATGCAGTATTCATCGTGCCTGAATCAAGACTCGAGTCCACCGTAGAAAGAGGAAAACTGTTCAGCCTTGACAACTTTAAGTCCTCTTGGAGAGTTTACCGCGAAGCCTCAGGTTTTAGAAAACGAAATCTAGTTATCCTGACAGCAAGTGTTGGTATAACAGACATAGCTGTGATGAGCACCAGCAGTGTCATGAATCTTTACACGCTACATTCGCCGCTCTGCTTCACGCCCGAATACGTGGGCTATTTCTCAGCGTTCCGTCAATTCATGCACGGCGCAGGTGGAGTTACTGCTATCAAAGCCTTTGGAATGTGTCTTGCTGATGTCAATGTCGCACGTATCGCTTTGTTGTCGTATTTAGGCTTCTTGGTGATGCTTGGATTTTCCGAAACGCTTCTCTTGGTTTTTCTCAGTAAGTGTTTTTTAAGACTTTAAAAGGGCTCTACCTAGATTCTAAGACGAGGACGAAAACGAGGACGTAACTTTCTCAACACTAAGTAGTGCGCCCCTTTTGAACCAGCTTCGTCGTTTTACTGCGGGTTCACCATCATAGTTTGGGATCAGGAGAGGGCTAAACTTCCTTCAATAAAATATAACGTATAACGCTTACTTTTTTATTGACAAAAAGTACGATGTAGCTTTCCGGGAAGTATATGTTTTTTGAGAGTGCGCGAAATAACTTTAAGTTCCATCTCGTCCTCGCGGTCGCCCTTGTCCTCTAATCTAAAGATCGCTTTTGTAAAAGAGATCTAAACTAACTGGCGGCCTTCCTTTTGCAATAATTGTACCGTCATCTGATAAGCCAAATACCGTTTATCTTGTTTTAAAAATAATGCTTTGAAAGGTCCCGGGAATTAGAGATCTTAAGCAATAACGACGGCGACGAAAGGAGAACGTAAAAAAGTACATTTCTTTCACGTCATTGCATGGCATCCAAACAAAAGCAGTGTAGCGGGCAATTTCGAAATATCACTTGTGGTATTTATGCCAAATATCACTACAAATCATGTTATTACCTATATTAATAGAGGATTTATGGTAAAACGTTAGTGCCTGGGATTGAGTACATTTTTTTTTCTGTCAGGTCCCATCGTTGGTATATTTGGCGGTGCAGGACCCCCAGTAATAAGAGCAATGATGTCAAAGATTGTCAGCTCGGATGATCAAGGTAAACTTACTCTAAGCAACGGAAGATAAAATGGATCAAAATTCTCCTTGCGTCATCTTATACCAATTATACCCTTTACCTCCACATTCCAATCGACCGATCGCGCGCTGGTTTGTCGAGTACTCGGTCGATAAGAGACCATGGAAATGACGTAATGGACGTCAAAAACTGGAAAATATTAACTGTTACCTCCAGCAGATTGGTTACTTTGCTGATAAAGCGTGATTACTGGTTTCTTTGTCAATAACTCGTTCCTAGGCGTGTCTCTGATGATTATAAAGTAGCGCGTGGTGCGTAGTGGGAAGGTGGCAAAGAGAGATCCTCTCTCAGGCCCAAAAATCGTAGTTGCACTTAGCAAGTTTTCCGTCACAATTTGTTTTCCTTCACGGTAGTCTAAATGGAGAAAAAATGGGCAAAGCTTGCAATATTTTGCTGTTTACTACTAAGGCAAACCAATTTTGAGGGAAAAGGTGCTACTGTAATGATATATTGAGGAGGAAAAACATTCTAACCTTGTGGTATTTTATGCTGGTTGCAAGTTGTGAAAAACTCTTTTATATTCGTGTTAGATATGTTTTCTTATCCTTTTCAGGCTCGCTGTTCTCCGCTGTTTCTTCAGTTGAGATGCTTTGCACATTGGTTGGAACCGCCATGTTGAACTCATTGTATCCAAAATCATTGAAGTTCAATGCTCCTGGATTCGTTTTGTTTTTAGCGGGCATTTTTCTGCTATTGCCGTTTGCTTTTACCTTGTAAGTTTACTGGCTGAATCATAATATTTATATTAGGAAGCTTTATAGCAACCCACGAAAAAAACAATAGGTTTAGTAAGATGAACAACAATTTTGCACGGCAAACACACTTTTTGGTGCACGCCGGATTACCATGTGAAATTTGAGGTGGAAGCGACAAACTTGAACAAAGCACCACATTCTGATTTTTACTATTTTAGATAGTTCATTTTGAAGTGAAATGCCGCAGATTTCGGAATGGTTGGTAGCAATATATAACTGTCTACTTTCTTTTTATTAAAAACTGAGTCATTGGAATGATGCAGTTCTAGAGCTCTGATTGGCTTAGCCATCTTGGTATATGAGCTATTATACCATGCTCTCCAAGTAAGGTAACTGTGCGTGCCTCCTCAAAATTAAAAACAAGCTGAAAATCGGGGTTTTTTTACAAATTAATTCGGAAGAATTTGATATTTTGTGGGCGTTTTTAATAAATCAATTATTCCACTCGCGCTTGTTGGATATGAGATGATAAGGGCCTCGTTGGCTTTCTTCCATCTCATATCCAACGCACACTCGTGAAATAATTGTTAAATATACTATCATGGTAGCTATTGATACTGTCTATTTTGTTTATATACTATCAATTTTTTTCTACCTTTTCTGACTTTTGAAGATCTTAGCTGCATTGTAAACTGTAGGTTGAGTTCTGGTCGTGTCAGAGTTTTAGTCTGAGCTCTGTAATAGCTCCTTATTTTATACTTCAAGTTCTATAACCTTAGTACGCATTGTATAATTAGGTTAAGTTTTTTGCATGTTTGATCGGATTGCATAATGCACTACTCATCAGTTATAACTCGTGACTAATGTTGTTTCTTGTAGCTGTCTTAAAGACCACTCCATGTTCAAAAAGAAGGGGTTGATGGTCAACAAAGCAAGTGAATATGAAAGGATAACAGACAATGAAGAAGAAAAAGAACCCTACTCCCCATCTTCGTCTGGTGACGTATCTGAAGATTCACCAATCATTCCTGCTTGTTAACAATGAAATATCTTTGAATGACATTAAATGTTGCGGATATGCCAGCAAAATAACCAAATAAAAGCAAACTTGACGCCACAAGATGAAGGTCGTTTTACATCGATGATCGGATTTGTGGGCGGACTGTGCCAATGGTTTTGAAACTGATATAACTATAATCAGTCGTAATTAGCAGATGATTCATCAATGGCAGAGACATAACCTAGTACAATTGAAGCTCCCTTAAGCGAGATGGAGTGGTCGCTGGTCACTGCTTTCCAAATTCTCCAGGTTTTGTCAAGGCAGCCGTAAGTGGAGCTGCCCGCTCAGTCCGTGAAGAGAGAGTTACCACTGTATAAAGCCAATGTTCCATAACATTTTAAAATTAAGATCTGTTTGGGTTATACACAAAAGATTCATTATTGTTCTGACCATGTATTATAACATCGTACCGTAGCAAGCAAAACAAAAGACCCAAGCCGGCCTTTTGATATGAGTCCAAGCTAGGGCTGTTGACGAGTCAAGCTCACTCTCTCGTATGAACGCAATGAAGGCAAGTATGAAGGCAAGTTCTTGGAAACCACCCTGGCTCGGTTCAAACGTGGCTCATAAGTTAAGAAGAGTCCGAAGAACACCCCAAAGCGTGACAATTCCACAAATTTGAGGGAAAGGCGATAAGCGAAGATGGAAATGTTTTCATGATTGTCATTATCGTCAACCTTACAAACAGTGAAACTAAAAATCTAAAACGGATTGACCAGTCTGTCTACAATATCCTTTGACAGTTGAGATCTGCAAATGAGTCCACGAATAATCTTAAATAGAACTATAGTGAAAGGTCTTACGTAGAAAAACACTTAAACAACGTCTTGTGCAAACGTGATAAGAGGACGGAGAATTGTTGTTGAATTTGTTCAATATAACTATGGTTATAGATATAAAAACTACGATAGCAAAGACCGGGCTGACCGCTGGGCAGAACAAGACGAGGAACCCAGTTATCAAGTTTATTTAAGACGGAATCCTTTAGGAAATTGAGTAATTTTAATCTTCAGTGGACAAAAACCTTGTACCAGAATAATTTAAAAAATATTGCATTCTTTTTTACATTTTTCAAGGGCTTAAGATGTAATAAATCATCTTTAGTAACACCAAAGAAAATTTCTCATGGAAGTCAGAGAAAATGAATGTCAAAGTTCACAAGAATTGTGATTACACAGGTAAAATTCTGAAAATTTCATGTGTAAGATGTAATTCTGTGAAATTTGACATTCATTTTCTCTTTTTCATGAGAAATTGTTTTTGTTGTTACTACACATGATTTATTACATCTTTAGCCCTTGAAAAATGTAAGAAAGAATGCAATATGCTTCTTTAAATTATTCTGGTACAAGATTTTTGTCCACTGGAAATCAAAATTACTCAATTTCCTGGTGGATTCCGTCTTAATTTCTTCCGAAGTTTAGTAAACAATAGAGGGTAGGTAATGAAGATGACAGACCTATGGAGCTTTGCCCAGTTATATATATTGTTATTTAATGGATGGGATGATGTAATATTTTAATGTATGTTTTAAAAAAAATCTACAAGAGACAAGTTGAAATAGAAATAAAATTTAAAATGGACTTTAACAGTTCAATGGAAAGGTAGTCCTCCGGAGGTACTGCCGTTTTTCCGAAAAAATTTCCACCGGAATAAACCGTTCCTTTTGAATTCTCACCGAAATTACTGGGTTTTCCACACAAATGGTAAGCGCTGAACGGACTCTCTCTTCCCAGCCCCCCGCCTGTTTTTTGCATCAGTTTGATTGACGCAAATCTCTGCACATTACTAGCCGGAAAAGGCTAATCGCAGTTGTGTTCATCGACCACACCAACTGTAATTCTCAATCCTGAAGACAGCTACTAGTGGATGAGAGATAAAAAGTGTGTGACAAGAGCGTCTCAGTTGGGTTAACCGTTGGCCTGCCCTAGGTACCAGAGGTTTTTTTTTCCTCACGTGCGGCGCCGCCTCAGTGTTGGCCGCAGGAAACTTCCTTTTCCCCGCTTTTATCGAAACTACGGAACTAATGTGGCTTACCAGTGCCAGGCTCACAAGAGAAAGCGAAAATTCATCGGTATTTTTTAAACCACTGCAAAAACCGTGTACGATCAATCTTGCTCAACGTCGGATCCAAAAAGATCGTGATCAGTCAAAATAGATCAAATTGAAAACGTTACAGTCAAGACGACTTTTGCAGGGACTGATCAAACAACGTGAAATAGAGTTAAGTTGCGATATGAGTTGTACCTTACGCAGTTAAGTTCAGGGGAGTTTACTGTTAACGAATGCGTGTATTCTTTCTTACAGAAATTATGTTCATTTATGGCGGTTTTTCAGCATTTTTCGCATATCACCATATTTACGTGGATGCTGGTGGAAGCTAATTAAGGAATTCATCTTTACGTCAAACTGGTGAAAGTATTCTCGGTCCAGAACCTTTACATCGCATATGTCATCATCGGCTGGGTAATCGTGTCATTCTTATCACTCAAAACACACCTGCAACCTAGTTTCCAGGCTTCCTCCTGCTCAATAGCCCACGTTCGATAGATTAAAATTCTAAAATGACGCTTTTACGAACAAACTGTTAATTTTTCTCTATCCTATCGTTTCTCAGAAGAGACTTGCACAAAATGAAAACCAACCAAATACAGAAATAAGACCAGAGCTGACCAGACTTCGAGTCATATTAAAATTTTGATATACCGAAAGAGGGCTATTGAGGTGTGCGCGTTAAAACTTCGTGACATCCGTCCCTAAGAAGATCTTTCACTCGCTAGTATCACTTCGTGACGAGAGAAGCACCCTGGGGACGAGTTTGATTGAATGGACAGGCCAGTTTATCACGTGATTAGCTCTTTTTTACTAGGCTCTTAGATGAGAGATTTTCTCTTTTTTGCCAAATACGCACTTAAAACAAAACGCGAGGTCAGCTGTGATTACCTTCATTAATCCTTGCTGGTTTTTGATAAAATAATTTTCAAACCCAAATACATTCAGCACGAATACCTTATACTCTACCATTTCCTTCGCCTGTTCGACTTCTGTCGGCTTCATGTAAAGTTTAAATTCCGTGATTTTTATATCATCCAACTTTTGCGAACGTAAGCACCTCCCTCCTTTCATAAACCTCTAACTGCAAAGTGTTAGTATTGCCCCAGTCACGTGGGACTATTCAAGATGCAAAAACAAAAAGCCAGCTTTTAATCTGTAACTGTTTCCAGGTTTTCCTGTGGTTATCGTTGGGCTGATAGCAGCCATTTGGCCTCTGACATATCATATGACCAAGACTACTACAAAGACGTCATTTGCGGAACAAAGAAACGTCCCGCGGAAATTAAACGCACCAGGTTAGTTAATATGACCCATTTATGTGCAGGTTAGAGCAGAACCCTTTTTCTGCTCTCTTGTTTCACCCACAAAGAAAAGAGTTCTTTTCTCGGCGGGTGAAACAAGAGCTAAGACGCGTCTGCTCTCGCAGGCTAGGTGGTGTAGCCCTCCCTTAACATAACGCTTAAGAGAGTGAATGATTTCCGTAAATCTTCTATTAAGCGCCCTCCTCACCTCTCAAGTAAGCCCCTTCTCTCCAATAAGCCCCCCTTTTCATGGGAAGAACATTTAATAAGTCCCCTCCCTCCCCTATTATTATTCACTAATGATAGCTGTATCAATCTATCACGACTGTAAAACTTCGCGGGGACTGCAGATCAGGGATGGTTAATTCACCAAATAGAATTTTCGATTTGTTTTTGATCCCCGGCTGCAGGATCTCCAACTTTTTATACTTGAGCTTTGCCTCTTTTTATTCTAATTCTTTATGGAGAACTGACACTGTTGTCTTTGCTAAATTAAATAAGCTCCCCTCTCAAGTAAGCCTCCCGTCTCTATTAACCCCCTCCCCCCTCAAATGTGTTTGAACTAAATAAGCCCCCCCGGGGGGGGGTAATAGAGGATTAACGTTTGTATATGACGGTACAGCTGAGTTGGTGATTCTTGTCCCAGTACTTCTGTTCTTTATACTATAATAAATCTTCAGTATGTTTATGAAAGCACACGTCATATATAAGGGATACAAAAAAGTGGAATTTTTTGTTGATTTTCTTAAGGTGTTGGCTCCACGATGGCGAGTGGCTGTACAAAGCACCAGTCCTGACAATCCTATTGTGAAGCCGCGTCTTTTCCTTTCAGCAATACATCTTGTAGTGTACCAGTCTTCGTTTAGTTTTACAGATAACTTATGGTAGCACGCAAGCTTGTATCGACTTGTAGGTACATTGTGCAAACTGTGACGCAGCTTGCAAATCAGGCGTCTGTTTTCCTATGGGCGGGGAACGTGAAGGGAGGGGAGGGGAGGGGACTAGCGAGCACTAGAATTAGCTCAAGTATGAGTGAATCACAGGAGGAAGGTACGGAATCCACTGGGGCCCGGGGACAGGTGATAAAACTCCGTATTTTTCTCTCTCTTGCGAGCAGTGGTTTTTCCAGGCCACTGCTCACAGGGTACCTCCCCTCCCTCACCTCAACGTTTGCTGTCCATGCATCGTGCCCTTAATCTCTCGAGTTACCTTTTACAGCGGTCATTAAATTTTAATTCATAATTTTGTCTTTTTCAATCCATGTACTACTCCAAAAAAGGCAGATCACTCAAGTATACTTTAGCTAGTGTATAGTGACGTCTTCTGTAGTAGACCGGAAGTTACTTATTAATTAATAGAATAACTCAGTTACGACCGAAGGCTACCAATTGTATCATCTAGATCAGGCATACCATAAACAGAAAAAAAAAAGGAAGCATGAATACTCCCTAACAATATTGTATCATTGCAGATCAATGTCATTATCTTCGTGGTTCTGTTAAGAGTAATATTTACTAAGATATCAATCAAGTATCATAGTAACCATGTCCAGAAAGCCAAGTAAGTAAAATATAACAGCATCTCAGGTAAGCCATCTTCTTGGAACAAAGAATGTAACTCTTTTAGTTTCGTTTTAGCATGGGAGATTTCCTTTCGATTCTCTATTCGCCTTGAAGATCAGTTTCCTGTTCAATTTTAAATCCTTTCGATCTACTGATAGGTAGAGTTTTTTTGAAAAAGAGATCCGCCCACTAAACTCACCGGTTCATAGTGTGCTTTGCTGATCCGTTTTCAAGGTTTGTTTCATAATACAGCTTTTTATTTTGAAACCTGACATGCCAAGAACCGACTTAGAAGGTTGGCCCGACTTTTCTTGATGATTGCCATTCTTAACGGTATATAGCCCGCTCGGTATTCGAAATCATTTATAGAGAGTTTCCCTTTGCCGAAATAGCTATTGTAAATAAAATTTGACCTTTATCTTTCCTTAACACTGATAAAGAAATGTCGTTGGTTTGTACTTCAAAGGGCCACTTAAAGAGAGGTGGTGTGATCCAAGACTTTTCCCTTAAATCATGCATGGCTATCTTTAATATGAAGCTATACGAGGAACGGATCCGGAGAAATAATCGGCGAATGGGGAACGACGCAATGGAGAACGGAGAATCTTTAAAACGGGGAATCTTTCAAATGGGAAATCTTCAAAAGCAGGAATCTTTAAAGTGAGGAAATTTTGGCGAAGGGAAATTCGTTCCTCGTTCCCCGTATTCTCCGTCTTGCCGATTCCCCGTTCCTCCTTTTAAAGAGAGCCCATAATTCATCGCGTTTTTTCTTCACAGAAGAGAAATGAAGAGTGTTGCTGCCCTCCTTCCCTTATTGGGAGTCACGTGGCTGCTAGGGTTTGTCGCTGAATTAAGCGAGATCATCCAGTATCTGTTCATCATCTTAAACTCTTTACAGGTAAAAGGCTGGTAATAAACGAAAGGCAGATGCAACACTACATGACATAGCGTAAACTGACAAATAAAAGGCTAATAACTAAACTAGCCGTATCCTCATTACCCTAATCCAGCAGGGCCGCAAGCTTCTTAGTCCAGCCGCTGCCATCTTACGCATGCAAAACTGTCTCGAATTATCGCCTTCAATCAAATAATCGCCCCATTTTGGTGCGAAAAATAAACTAATCGCCCCCCCGGGTATTATTCGAGGAAATACGGTACCAGCCGAAATACCAACACCTTCCATCGCACCTTGAATCGCACGATAAGTTCTTTAAAGCTCCTTAGTGTTTCGTGGGTAATTAAATTACATTTACAATAACAAGCGTTCGTACGCGGCGAATGATATGTAACAGTAGGTCCAGGCCAGGGCGATATAACGGAAAGATTCTTCAATAAAATGTTAGTACAAACAAATACGATAAAAGCGTCAGAACTGTGAGAGTGCGAGGGTATGTCCTAAACAAATTTGGTAAACTTTTCTCGCATGCGCATTGATAAACTATGTTACTGTCGTGTTTTGTACTATCTGTGACCAGAAACCCATAATGGGGTTCTGGTGAAATAAATCATGTTCTCTGCAACAGGGCTTGCGGTTTTTCGTCTTTATCGACTTATCCGAGAGGACTAGTAAGAATGTATGGCCATATGCAAAAGTGAAGCAAAAGCAGCAACTTCCCAGCTATTTTCTATTCAGGACCTTGCAGAGCATTCTGTGATCCTGCAGGGGTCTGAAACAAACCGGAGCCTACCGTTTTGAAGTCTGGTACGTTAACAACTGAGCTAACGAGTTGAACATATGTGCCAGATTTACTCCGAATAACGTTGTACTTATTGGTTCGACTCTTATCCAAAGCAAACAAAAAACTCCTTGCGCGGATTAAAAATTGCTTCTTTTTACTGAACTCCAACCTACAAAGACTGGAGGGCTTTTACAAGTTCTTCCAACGGCTTTTATCTGATTTATACCCAGGATCCAGATTACTGGTCAGCACTTACCTATGCAAGACGTAACTACAGCCGGGCATGATGACACCAAGTTGTAAAATACATAGTAATAGCTTTAGGATATAGCGTTTGCAAATCTCTTAATCAACGCATAGAGCCCGACATTTTTCGAAGTGTTGATATCTCTCGTTAGGTAATGCACTGACACTGGCAGTAAAGATTGCAATTTACAACGAATTTCTGTTTTAATCTTCTAGCTTCTGTTTTTTCTAAATTTGGCAACAAGACTTCTCAATCACTCGGTTTGAAGGTTCAAGAAAACTGTACCTCTCTAATGTTTGGGCAACGTATACAGAAAACTCGAAAAAAAATCATTATTCTTAACTCATACTCAGTAAAGATGCCGTAAAGACACAATTAACTTTAAGGACACTTAATGTAGCAAAAGTAGTTTTATTTTTTTAGTGTGTCTGCACTATAAGTTTACGATTATAGTTCATTTTTTTCTAAATTTTATGTTCCCCATATAAACGCCATAAATGAAATATTAGAAAGGCACGCTTTTGTCTTACTGAGCACTCAAACTGTGAGTTTGGGTATCCTGTGCCGATAGACGCATTCTCTCAAAATATAAAATGGAAAGATTAACAAATTGTTTAAAAGAAGAGAATTTAAATGAACGGCTGTGGGCAGCAGGAACTGAACTCAATACGATCAAATCATGAAAACTGTATGGTATCTGAATCGTGTTACAGCGCACACATACTTTCAGTTGTCATTTGTAGTGTTTAGTTTAGTTTTGTTTTTTGCTAGTTTTGTTGGAAGGTAAAAGAAAGCTTATTTAAAAACCGTGTGTAGTTTTATTTGTATTTTATTTTCAATCAACACGCATAAAATTAAAAGTTCTTGATAAAATGTGAGCTCTTAGTTATATTCTCAACGTTTCTTAAACTTTCGCCCCCACGGCTAGCCTGGTAACATATACGTCTTTCCAGTCCTCTCCACAGACTAATGCATGGCTGGAGGAACTACAAAGCCGTTTTCAGTACACACTTTTAAAGATCACTCCCTCTACCGTTCAAAAAGGCTGATCTTAGACTGTTTAAAGTCCCTTATTTTACCCTGAAATCGTCGAGATCGAACCGACTTTCTTAAGCGGGTAGCTACTGATCTTGGCTTACATTGACCGACTCTTTCCTTTGTTTCTGCGGTGCGTTTAAAAATCAAGAAAGCCACCAGTTATAGTAAGCGCCCATATTGTCTCTTCGCAAAAAGGGAAACAGCCTGATCTGTTGCTTACCCTCTCACCCCTTCCTTTCAATTAACTTAACGCCACGCATCTCTGTCTCTCCCACTTGTACAGAACCAAAAAACCGCGGACGAAAGTTAACATTTAGCTTGAAGTTGAACTAACATTAAAACATTAACATTCAAATCTGTGAAACAGCATTGAGACATGACGTTCTCAACAATGTGTGGTCTGCCTGTGGTATGGCCCGACAAAACGGTGTTGTAAGCACGCTGGTGACGTCAATAAACTATACCTCGAGTTCTTGTGAGCTTAGCAATCGTCCCAAGGCGTCTCCCGAGTGTATCCATAACTCAGCAGTACACGATGAAGCGTTAACCATGTGTTTCATAACGTAAATTTAAGAAAAAAACGTTTGAATTTGTCAACCGATAATAGGGAAAAGAGGTGAGTGTTGTTGTTGTCACTGCGCGAGTTGTGCGAGCTATGGCGTGTTTGCAAAGTTTTTTCTTTCAAAAAGAATTTTTCGTTGAATTAGTGAACAGTTTTCCGGCACCTCAATTTGGATTTTACAATCTTTTTGAAAGTTATCTTAAGCGACTTGAGTAAACTTTCTCTCAGTTTCAAGGCAAGAACATAACTGTGAAGTAAAAAATATAGTCACGTAAGACACTGACGCGTACTGGTTGGAGCGCACGCTACAATAATAAAAATTTAAGTTAACTTCCGCATTGATCACTTTGACAATGTTGTAAAACAATTAGTTCATGCTTCAGCTGTACCTGTGTCGAGATATTGAGCAGTTGGGAAGTTTGGAGAGCACGAAAGAGGCTTAAGAGTTGCGCCTCGAGCAATGCCTCTTTCGTGCTCTCCAAACTTCCCAAGTGCTCAATATCTCGAAATACGCACAGCTGAAGCATGAGCTGAATTGTTTTTATAACATTGTCAAGGCGATCAGTGCGGAAGTTAACCAAATTTTTATTATTGTACCAGTACTCGTCAGTGTCTACGTGCTTTGTAAAATAACTAAGATAGTACGCGGACTCTGATTGGCCGAGAGGCGTGTTTGCATGTCAGTCTGTAAACATGGTTGTGACGTCAAGATGTTTGCTTTTCGCGCGCTAATAGGCACTGAGAGGTCACGTGACCAATGCTTCCTTTAAACAATGGGTTGGAATCTTGCTGATGCTAAAAATTGACAGAGCACATAAAAATAATCTTACTCCGAAATTTGAGAGGAAACGCATTTAAGGGAGATATTTTATGGCACTTTCATTTTTCAGCAAAGTTGTATGATTTGTATTGCCCGCCATGTTGGAGAGCATACTCTTGCCCTCCAACATGGCGGCCAAAACTACTTTTTGCTTATATCTTGTTAAACGTGTGATAGTTACGCTCAGATGTGCTGTAAACGCTACCACATCATCTTTTCAACATTTTCCTTGAAGTTTAAGTACAAAATTTGTGTTCAGAAAAGAGGTAATTTATGATTTTAAAAATCACATTTTGGTCACGTGACCAGCTACGAACTTACTCATTTTAAGAAAATGGTGCGGGTTTAAAAAACCAAATAACTATTATTTTGTTTAATATATGACCCACTAATCGTTTTTCGAAGGCAGAATCATGTAACTTTCATTTCCATAAAAACGATGTCACATGACCTCTTAGTGCAAATGGCCTATCACGCAAGCACGAATTTGAAAAAGATTTTGAGTTGAAAAACTCGACAAGTTTATTTTATTTACCCATTTCCTCGTCGGTTGAAACTTGAAAAATCCTTAGAAACATGCTGTGTCAATTTTTTGTTCGCTTGAGTTCACATTCTAAGCGAGAAAAACCCGTATTTTGGAAAGCATCTTTATTGCAAAACAAAGACTGACTTCGCGTACAACACTTCGCGACTGGTAAGAATTTCTTTTTTAATCAATACTCTGAACAAGAGAGTTTTGCTTTTTTCCTCGAGAAAGTTCTTTTGTAAAAGCAATAGAAAACTTTTTTCCTGTGTTTGCATATCCTGATATAAAAACTCGAGGAGTTGGGAGAATTCTTGACGGTTATGCAAACCCTCGACTTCGTCTCGGATTTGGACTGAACTGTCTCGAATTCTCCCAACCCATCTCGTGTTTATATCAGGCTATGCAAACCCCGAAAACGTTTTCCATTGCTTAAATATTTTCTTACCTCACAGTTATGTTTTAATTTGCCTTGAAACTGAGAGAAAGTTTACTAAAGTCGCTTAAGATCATAACTCACAAAAAGATACAGATGTAGTGAAATCCAAATTGAGGTGCCGGAAAACGGTTACCGTTGTGTGACGGGGGAGTGGAAAAATAATAAATGGGTAAACTCGTGACTCTGTTACACAATCTGATTGTGAGCTGACTCATCTATCTGATTGTGGGTTAAAAATTCATTGTTTAAGCAAAATAGCAGTATTTCCATCCAAACTTTATAGTATACTTGCAGAGCACAGTTGCGGAGGTATGTTTTTCTTTAAACGTTTGTTATTTTTTCCTGTACACGTACTTGACTCAGCTGACTCACGCCACCGAACATTTGGCAGCTCAGCCGATCGCTTATGAGTTCTTATGCAAGTGTGGAAGCATATTGAAATCTTTGGTTTGTTTATAAGCAATTGATTGAAGCCCTATCCGGCTATTGTTGGATGAAAGACAGAACTAATTCAACTTTCTCATTCGCCATCTCGCTATATATTGTGCAATGACTTATACAAAACCCGTTTGGCTGTTGTTTCACTCGGAATATAATGTTTCCCGCTACTTCTCAAGTGAAGCTCCTCATTGACGAGCTAAACATTATTTCGTCTGCTGTACTGCCGACAAAGTATGCTGAAGCAAGGAAGTTGTTATACTGGAGCGGGGGGTGAGGGTGGGGGGAGGGAGGGGAGGGGAGGGAGGGGAGGAAAGGTTCTCTGTTGTATCGCGGGGGTGTGCTGGCTGCTGGGTAGGGAATGGTTTTTGTCATTTTTTGCACGGGTCTTTCCTGAACAAGGTAGTTATAATTTTGTTCAATCCGAATTATGAACAAGGTATTGCATGCACAAATGAGTTGATTTTCTTGATGGAAGTCAAGTGTACTAAAGTAGTGACTTGCAACATTTCCTGAATTTGCTTAATTGCCGCTTGCCAACGAATGACTTTGAAGACAGAAAGCATTATGTCCTGTGTCTTCAACAGTCGGGGGTATAAAATTGACACTGTTGTCCTAAACAGGGTGTGAATTGTAGAATATTTTTTGCACCAAACACGGTCAGGGTTTCAAACTTAAAGCAGCTCACTTATACCCCTAAGCCCCCTCCCCTTAGGGATGTACCTGATTCATTTAGGGATGATGATGATGTCACACAGTGTTTTAATTTCCTACATAAACACTCAGCCTATCAATTGTGTAACAATTATCACCTGTAAAAAACATTCGAGTGGACTTAACACCAGCCATTCTGTTATGACAGCAATTTACTGCATTTAGTGGCTCAACACGCGGGGATTAATTTTTTTTATTCTATTTCACGATTAGTCTGGTTATCTGTATTAATTATGTTTTCATCCTGTTAGGTTAATCTCACTTGCATTGCCATGTCAACAATAAGAAGGTTGTCATGGAGAATGATGCTTACAGTGGAACCAGTCTTGTTTTTTTATGCATTTGGGTTCTTTATGAGCATGCCGATAGCTCAGCAGTATGTATACAAAAGACTGAGTGAGGCGAGAGGGTTTCCATATCACTTTCAACAAGATGATGGTGACACGGGCTGTGGTTCCAAATCGAACGATACAATGAAGAAGCTAGAAAAAGAGGTATGACTGTAAGGTTTTATAGTAGAACGTGGCTGCTAACTTAAAATCTTAAGATAGTGCACTATTCTGTTACAACTCCAAAACAACTTCTCTTCTTGATACCAGTAACAATAACTTAATTAATGCTCCATGGTGAACAAATCTTACAGACTAATATATCTAACAACAAATCTCTTTGAGAGCAAAAAGCACATTTTATGATACCCCATAATACTAACACAACATAATGTGTAGGGTAATAGCATACAAGTCTAAGTCTCACGGGGGGTCGAGAAGATCTACAGTACTGGTTTTGGGCCAGAAAACAGCTCACACACATTTATACCATTTGACTTGTATACGACATTTCTAGTTTAAACAGGGTTAAATTTACTGAAATTTTAGACCCAAGTGAAATTAACGTCATTACCTTAGGTAAGTGGGGAGTCTTTAATTGAGAGGGGTGTGATAATGAGTGCAGCGCAATGGAGGACCCTTTGCAGAATACATATATAGTCACATGGTATAAAAAATACCTTGCTGGATGGCAAACAATGCAGTGGAACCTTGAAAAGAAAGGATTTTATAGCTTTTTGAATGATAAGGGATGTCACTAAGATTTCAGGTTGCTAGGTAAATACAACAAGTAGCTGGTGAATCAAACAGCTAGGGATTTCTTTTGGTTCGTCGAACCAGAAAACCATGGGGGAGGGGGAGAAGGGAGGTTATCTCACCCCCTTGCCCCCTCACCCAGTTGTTTTCTTTTTTAACCTTGCATGCAGACTGTCAAAAACAAAAATCACACCAAAACACCTACCAGCTACGCAGGCTAGATTTGCCCACTGACAGCAGACCAAATAGGTGAACCAAATAAATTATTTTCTGTTTCCTCTGTCCTTATAGGGGCATTAAAATTTTATACCAGATATAGCAACAGCAGATTAAGTTAAATAACTTTCATAGGATGAATTAAGGATTATAATAATAACTCTACATAATAAACTGTACGAACCGTCATGGTCTTCCCTGGTTTCTCTTCTACCCATCCCCTAGAACGACAAGTTAAGTAGTAGAGAACCCTGGAATCAAGGTTTAATCTGTGGGCAATAAAATGATCTGGCCCCAGCTGTTCAAACATTGGATAGAACTATCCACTGGATAAATATGGATAAGTATTAGGGAAATCAATCACTTCACCCAATGGATAGAGAGATATCAGGTGAATGGCGCTATTCAATTGTTGAACAGCTGGACCCTGGTGCTATTTACAACAGGTACAGACATACGCCTCTTATGTCCAACTTGGTATTGTGATGTTTTCTGCTCTTCCATCCATCATCATAACATTGTTCATGGGAGGCTGGTCAGACAAGGTTGGTCGACGCCCAACGCTCATTGTACCTGTCCTGGGCGGTGTTCTGGATGCCGCAGGCGTACTTATTGTCATGATCTTTGAGTTGCCTATTTACTGTTTGTTTGTTGGTGCCTTTCTACATGGACTTTGCGGATATTATACAACCATAATCCTGGCCTGTTTGTCGTATATTGCAGACACAACAGATCAAACACAAATTGCCTTGAGACTGGGTAAGTGAAGTTCCCTCTTCCTATCTGGTCAACACTGTCATGTTACAGTGTCACAGTGTCACATCCACACGAATCCGGTATTTTTTTGAAACCGCATATATACATATATAATTTTTTACACGAATTGGCCACCCCTGTACACAAAACCAGTGAGTCCGCTCACTTAAACCGCATCTTTTTAAATCCGCTCTCCAGAGTGGCCCAAGGCCCTGTCCACACGAAACGGCTGGGTAAACAAAAATGTGATCTCCGCGTTCGTGTGGACATAGGCCTCTAACTGAAAAAAAAGGAAAACAAAAGAAAACAAAAAACAAAAAAATTGACCACTCCAGAAAATACCAAACATACCATAATGCTCTTTGTTTGTCACCCCAAAATTTTGCATAAGCATTCAATCAATCAATCAATCATTTATTTTGACACGTTACGTCGAGGACCTAGAAAACTCTTTCAAAATACGAACGTGTATAAATAAAATCTATAATAATTACAGCTACTGTTATAATATTACTCAATTTTAAAAACAACTCAATAAATATATAAAAACTTAGTAATAAAAACAAAATATAAAAAACTAAAACCTACTAAAAAGCTATATATTAAAAACGTGACTTATCATAGCGCGCGTGCTTGCCCTATATAAGTCCTATTGAGCCGCTATGAACAAATTCTTTTTATACAATGATGTGAATGCTACACGCGCTGTGATTGGTCGTTGCCCATGATCTATTAGAGTACAGATACATGGATGACGTCACGGGAGACTTGTTTTCTTTGTTTTGTTCAACATTGCACGGGGTTTTGAAAATGTTTGTGAGATTATTTCGGATTGAGGCAAGTGAAAGCTTCGGAAAAAGTTTAGCAGGAGCTATTTACAAAGAAGAAAAATGGAGAAACGGAGACCAAAAAAGCTATTGACTACTTGACAATGCCTAAACTACAAGAAATCTTCACAACAGTTGCCATCGTATGTCTTCGCTACGAGAGACTCGCTGTTTTGCAAAATGTTTTCGCTATTATTCTTCTTTGAGCAAGAAAAGACGGTGAAAAACTTTTCGAAGAAACTGAACACAAGTAAGATAAAGAAGAAGCTAAGATGAAAAGTTGGGTTTGGGACTTAAAAAATGCCTAAACTAGCACAAATCCTCAAAAGGTCAAGCGGTTCGAGGCAGGTATGTGTATCGGTCTTTTTCTTTTCTGATCATTGTATAAAACAAATAGATTCCATGTTGCCGTGGGTCTGTTCAGAAACAGATCACAGAGGACGTCAAAATGTGGTAAAAACAACAGTGACACACTCGCCTGCGGTTCGTGTGCCACTTCTTTGTTTTTACGACATTTTGACGTCATCTGTGATCTATTACTGAACAGACGCACGGCAACATGGAATCTATTTGTTAAAGCTACGCACGCCCGTGCGTAAATAAAGATTTTGTTCATGATGACGTGTTCAGCTGTGTTTTTCGTCTCTTTTCCTAATACCCAAAAATCGACGGCAATGATAAACTAGTAATAGTTGACACTACAGCTGCCCCCGCTCTGTATATTGTCGGTCATTAGCATTCTTGTTCGTTGTGTAGCTCTTTGAAATATACCGATTCATGGGTGAGATAAATACAGGAAACGCAAGGTTCCATGCACAGTTTCAGGTCGATTTACACAGCTTTGATCTAAACATTCTCAGTTTCGAGAATATTTTATTCTAAACCATAAGAAAAGATTTAATTAGAAGTTGAATTTTTCGCTATTTCTCTTGCACTTTTTACATTCAGTTCATTTTATTTGCCGGAAAGGAAGCCTTAGAAATTAAAAGGACGTTTGATCAATTCACACTCGCGCATTCTAGTCTTATTTTAAACTTTATAGCGGAAGAACATCTGTGAGCAGGGAATAAGTCAGCACAGAATTTGATTGTCGACGAATTTCTGTAAATGTCCATCAATCTGCTAGTCAGATAAGCTAGCCTTTGTTCACTCGTCTTGCTTGTTTGGGGCTGAGTCTTATTCCGGTCAAAGAGACAGAATTTGATTGTCGACGAATTTCTGTAAATGTCCATCAATCTGCTAGTCGGATAAGCTAGCCTTTGTTCACTCGTCTTGCTTGTTTGGGGCTGAGTCTTATTCCGGTCAAAGAGACAGAAAGAGCGTCTGGCAAGGTTTCCAATATAATTCAAAGGTCTGGCAAATTCTCCAAGTGTTTATATATACACAGTTAAACGCACCTTATAACCTCCCCTGCGCTTAACGAGTGCCTTTTGGTCCATAACTTTCAAAACAACTGCTCCACAGAATGTCACTGCGTAACGGCGCAAAAGAATATCGAAGTATAACTGCACAATAAATGTCACAAAATCTACCTGAGCGGTCCCTTCGGGATTTTCTGTCTTTACTTCATCCTAACCATTTCGTACTTGCGGGAGCAAACAATAGAAACGTCATCATTACCTACCGATTCCTTGCGGCCCCAGTTCGAGCAAATCGAAATTTTTTCTAATATACTGACTGTATATTTGAACAGTAAGTACTGTCCTTAAAGGGACTGGTTCACGATAATGCGCATGCGCGCCGTTTGTCTCTTCAGAATAAATTTGTTGGGTCAACACTAAATTCGAAATCGCCGTTACCGGTACAATCATTGAAAATCCTTCGTTTTATTCGGACATCCGTCGCTTTGGCTGGTCTAGTTATACTTCGGTAGTGGTGATTAACGTGTGGTTGTGTCGTTTGTCTGGTTACGTTTTAAGAAGACGCAAAAAATAATGTTTTGATCATGGAGGTTCAGAAGAGCATCGTGGCCGTCCGGCAACAGGACGTTCTCAAGAGTCTTTGGAGATAGAGAAGCTAAGCCTATCGATCTGGTATGGTTCTAGGAGTAGTGTGTGGCTTACGAAAAGTATACACGACACTTGGAAAGTGGTTAAAGGCATGAGTATACGCGCGATTTACTAGGGTGCCTCCTCGGAATTTCGCCTCTGGGCGAAATCCCTGCGGGGGCAATAAAAAACGGTGAAGATGTTTCGCAAATAATAGAGCCTGAATGATTCGTTGAAAAGTCTGCCGTAAAGACTGACATTTAAGTGGAAAAGGACCACAATTTTGGTCTGTGTCGGAAAATATCCAATCTGTATAAAGTGTCCTCCGTTTTTAATGTTTGTTTATATCCTACAAAACAAGTTAATTATAAAGTAAGCTCAACTGCGAAAAATTATGCACTTTTGTTATCGCCGAACAATCCGATTGAAGCAGGAAAATTTATCTTGCAATAACAAGACCGTGAAATTACACAAGAAGAAATAAATTTATTACACCAAAAACAACTCCTGCCGGGTCTTCTCAAGAAGCTGTAATGACTAGCCATTGTTCGCAAATGAATATAAGGTTAAAGTAACATGACAGTCGTCTTCGCTAAAAAAGTTTTCTGGATTTCGCCGAGCAAAACATAAACATCTTTTAAGCAAATCCAAACCATACTCCACGACTTCTTACGAACATGTGAGTATCTTAACTTTAGGTGGACTTTAAGACTCTTTTTCCTTTGTTTCTTTTTAGTTTTCATTGTTCGTTAACGAATAAATAAGCAAATTTTCTTTCTCAGTTTTACAGAAAGAATTTTCATTCAAACTAGACGATGGTGGCGTGTTTGTAACCAACCAATAGAAGCGTTTGTTATTCTGTGTCGCGCGTTACGAGAATTTTGTAGTAAATCAAAAAGCAAGCATTTTTGTCAGCTATGTTATAAAAGAATTTACTCATGCTTTTAGCTGTGCGTATATCGAGTTATGGATGCACTTGGGAAGTTTGGAGAGAACTCAAGAAGCTAGAGTGGCACTCGGCTATCGCCTCGTGCAACTCTTACGCATCTTTCGTGCTCTCAGCCAAACTTCCCGCGTGCATCCATAACTCGATATACGCACGCTAAGCATGAACAATTTGTTAAATACACGTTCTAAAAAGCTACAATCATGTACTCGGTAAGACGCGTTCCGTAAAAAGCTGCAATCGTGCAATTTACTTTTGAAGTCATTAGCATCACTTGAAAGACGCATTTGTGAGGGCAAACTGTTCCATAACTTTGTTTATGAATAGGTGAAAGAATTGTTGTTAACTTTAAGATTAAAGTTAGGTAATTCCAAATTCAAGCCCTTGCCTCTTAGCCCATACGGTGTATGCCTATATTTAAAAAGGCTTCCAATATAAGTAGGTCCCGTGCCATTTAAGCATAATAAAAAGAAGCATTAACGCCTGGTGTAAGCGCCTACAATATAAGGATGACATGTCATGCTAGCCGTAGTGAGCAGCTCGTCGTATGACATTGACTTGTTGTGCCCGATTAATGTTCTTAAAATATCACAGTTGCCATCTTCGACAAGGTTGCGTTGACCTGTACCTATGCGTACAAATAAAGGACTGCAGCATTCTAGATGAGGTAATATAAATGCTATAGAGTTTTATCATTGCATCATGAGGAAGAAAACGCCTTACTCTTCTCAGCGCAGGGGCCTTCGCGTAGGCTTTCTTTTGTTGATCTGATATGTGTTCTTGATAGGATAGGTCCTTGTCTAGAGTAACTCCAAGAATATTTAGTTAATGGATTGGAGAAATTCTATTGTAGCATTTTTAAGAAATAAAGAATAATGATAGTCACAGGGTCCGACAGATAATGCTTGAGTCTTAGTGCTGTTCACTGTTAAATGGTTAGACTCAAACTACGACGAAAGAGTCTGTAGATCTTTGTTGAAGGAAAATTCTGGAATGGTGGGTGATACATCTGACAGGTAGGCAGTCGTGTCATCAGCGTACAGCCGCAATGAGACATTTGGAACACAGAAATTCAAGTCATTAATGAAAATGTTGAACAGCAACGGCCCTAATAGTGAGCCTTGAGGAACGCCAGATTTCACTGTTTTGAAGTTAGAGCATACGCCTTCCAATCTGACACATTGTTAACGACCTAGCAGGTAGGTGGACATCAGTTCCAACGCATGTAGAGAGAAGCCATAGGCCTTCAACTTCGCGAGCAAAAGGCGGTGGTTTATGGCGTCAAACGCTTTGCTCAACCTGGCCACCCAACGAGAATATAGTTCAAAACCACTTAATTAATTATAGGGATCAAAACTTACCTTTTCGAAAATTTTAGCCAGAAAAAAGGTTCCCGAAAATTCTAGGTGACCTTTTTAGGGTAAAAATCCGTTAAAAATGGGCAATTATACCATTTGTAGATGTTAGAAAATACTAGGGGAGGCAGGCAAGCAAGAAATTTTACAGCAAATGTTCCGAGAATTCTAGATCTCAAATGGTCTTCAGAACAGACTTTTTCCGAAAATTGACGTTGGGTGCCTCTGGCTCAAGTCCACAGCAACCGCCGCTACAACTTCCTTGTTATCAATACTGTTCCTCCAATCTTCAGTCATTTTTAACAATGCCGTGCAGCAAGAATGAGTTTTCATAAATTCAGATAAGTTTGAGGACAAAACTTTATGAAATGCACTCCAAGTTTGGTCTTAAATAACTTTCTCAAACACCTTCGAAATCGATACCGAAGTTAATATTAAGACAGGGCGGTAGTTGCTTTGTCTGTGTCAATCCCCCGTTTAAAGACAGGGGTAAGGCGCGCTTGCTTCCATTCAGACGGCAATGAGCGATTCAGAATACAGACGTTGATCAACTTAGTCACCTTTTCGGCAAGAACTGGGGATCCCAAACGCAAGATTCGTGGTGAAATGCCGTCTATCCCAACTGCCTTTGTCGAATTAAGGTGTTCCAAAATGTTAGCAGTTACGGATATATGAAGTACTGACTGGGAAGTAATTAAACTCGCTTGAGAAACGTCGATCGCTTATTGCCGTAATAGTAGGATGGTCAGTGTAGTTAGTGTCAGATCTATGCTCTAACTGAATAATATTGGCAAAGTGATCACTAAAGACTTCGGCCACACACCCAGCGTCGGAAACAACACTACTGCCCTCAACGAGGATGACGCCTTGTATGTTTTTACCAAAACTAGTTGGCAATAGGGGCTTCATTTTTCTCCAAAATTCGCCCGGACGTTTAGCACCCAAGGAAGCGTCACTGCAGAACGTTTTCAAAGCGTTGCGCTTTATCGACGTATTCTTGTTACGTTGCCGCTTGTAATCATCCCAAGAAGTAGGTGTAGGATGTCACTTGTGGCGCTTGAATAATTTGTTTCGGTGGGAAATTTCACGCAGCAAATCAGGTGATATTCATGGCAACTGGTCGTCCCAAATCCACTTTTTCTTCAAGGGCACATGCTGGTCAAGAATATCTTTGAAGAGTGTTCGCCAATGAGCCCATACATCATCGGGATTGTCGAATGTGTAGGCCGAAGACCATGGCACCCGTTTTAAGTCAGCCAAAAAGTCTAGCAAGTTAAATTCTTCATACTCCTAAACTCGATCAAGCGCGGCTTTGGCCTTGAATTCTTGTTTTCAGTTTCTCTTGGGGCCATTTTAACTCCCAAGAGAAACTGAAGACAATGCTTATGCAAAATTTTGGGGTGACAAACAAAGAGCATTATGGTACGTTGTGGTATTTCGGAGTGGTCAATTACTATGAAGGTTTTTTCAACAAAAATTCCTAAGGGGCGTAGCCAGCTTATAGACCTGTAGGCCCGGGCCTACAAATGTTTGGTTTGATTACTGTACAACTAGTAATAAATTATGCATTGTTGGGGTGAGCTAAAACGCTTAAGAGCTCAAAGTGTTGGTGAGGTCAGTACGTATTAGTAATGCATGCAATTTTCAGGATATGTGGAAATGAAAGTCAGCCGGGCCTACTACTAGTCGAAAAGCTGGCTACGCCCCTGCCTGCCCGCAAAGCCTTTCATTCGCTTGCACGCTCGATTTTGTCGTACTCGAGATCAAGAAGAGGTTCTCACAGGGTGTAAAGAGACCGCTGTAATGAAATCAACGGCAAGACGTGTTGTTCAGTTTTCCTTCTGGAATAAACCCATTTTGAAACAAAGTTAGGCAAGTGTTATGGACAAAGTAAAGAATAAAATATGTAAATTAGTGCTTTAAGAAAAAGACCACACCAATCTCTTTTAAAAAAAGAAAGAATTTAAGGCTCTTCCTTGTTTTCCATTTTTTACATACATACATGTTTTATTTTTTTGGAGTCTTATACAATAAATAGTATATCAACTGTTTCCAAATAACTAAAATTACAAACAACAACAAAAAAAGGGTCATCCAGACGCTGAGATAAGAGAGGGGGGGGGGGGGGGGGGGGGGGGGCGGTGTCTAAAAATTTTTTTCGGCCCTTCGGGCCTCAGTTTGGTCTAAAAACAAGGGGGGCAGGGCCCCCCGGGCCCCTCTCCTGGATCCGCCACTGACCATTTTTGTGTCCCGAGGGTGACACCCTACGAGAGCTTCCACTGTGTAAACTTGTTCTTTGCTCTCTCTTCACACCGCATCACAATGTTCTTTTTATTAACTATCCCTCTTTTGTTGAATGGCAGGTATTTTAGAACTCATCTTATTTCTTGGAGGCATGGTCGCTCAGCTGTCAAGCGGCTTGTGGATTGAGAAACTGGGATTCACCCCTCCCTTCTGGTTCATTTTTGCGTGTAACGTGACCTCTCTACTGTATGCAATATTTATCGTACCTGAATCAAGACTCAAAACCACCGTAGAAAGAGCAAAACTGTTCAGCCTTGACAACTTTAAGTCCTCTTGGAGAGTTTACCACGAGGCCTCAGGTTTTAGAAAACGGAATCTAGTTATCCTGACAGCAAGTGTTGGTATAACGGGCATAGCTGTCTCAAGCACCAGCAGTGTCATAAATCTTTACACACTACATTCGCCGCTCTGCTTCACTCCCGAATACGTGGGCTATTTCTCGGCATTCCGTCAATTCATGCACGGCGCAGGTGGAGTTACTGCTATCAAAGCCTTTGGAATGTGTCTTGCTGATGTCAATGTCGCACGTATCGCTTTGTTGTCGTATTTAGGCTTCTTGGTGATGCTTGGATTTTCCGAAACGCTTCTCTTGGTATTTCTCAGTAAGTGTCTTTACGAGTTAAAAGGGCTTACCTAGATTCTAAGACGAGGGCGACTACGAGGACCAGATTTTCTCAAAACTAAGTAGTGCTCGGGCGTAGAACCAACGTTATTTTGGCAGAAAAACGTGATAGCTGTCGTCATTCTACCACAGTTTTATCATTTTGTGATCGGCAGAGGGCTTAAGGCCTGTTTCAAACGTCGTGCTACTGCCGTGCTAAGCTGGCTCGACTGTAGCTGGACTGCAGCACGACACTAGCACGACTTGGTTTCAGACGTCGAATTTAATTCACACAATAACAGTAGAATGGAACGGCTGTTGCCAAAAACAAAACACAAAAATAAAGAAACGGTTTGGGAAACTTTTAAATATATTCTAATGTATTTATGATTTGTGAATTGAGTTCGGCATGGCGGTAGCACGACGTTTGAAACCAAGTCGAGCTACTGCCGTGGCTACACGGCAGTAACACGACTTGGTTTCAAACGTCGCGCTACTGCCGTGCAAAAGTCGAATTTAATTCGATCAACTGACTTCGGCACGGCAGTAGCACGACGTTTGAAACGGGCCTAACCTTCCGAAACTCGTGGCTTCTCCGCTCGCATATTTACATATCCATATAGCAGTAGCTCTCAATCACTCACAGATTACCGAGCAAAGGAGAGGCTGCTCGCTCAGGCTATTGCATGACAACCAAAAAAATAAACAATATAGCGGGCCGTTTCGCATTCTCATCAAATAAGCCCCCTCTCCAAACGTGCTTATTCCCCCTGTAATAGAGGATTTACGGTAAAACGTTAGTGCCTGGGATTGAGTACATTTTTTTTTCTGTCAGGTCCCATCGTTGGTATATTTGGCGGTGCAGCCCCCCCTGTACTAAGAGCAATGATGTCAAAGATTGTCAGCTCGGATGATCAAGGTAAACTTACTCTAAGCAACGGAAGATAAAATGGATCAAAATTCTCCTTGCGTCATCTTATACCAATTATACCCTTTACTTCCACATTGCAATCGACTGATTAATTTTACAATCTTTACAATACCTGAACGATTTCTATCGCGCTGGTTTGTCGAGTACTTTGGTCGATAAGAGACCATGGAAATGACGTAATGGACGTCAAAAGCTGGAAAATACAAATTATTATCTCCAGCAGATTGGTTACTTTTCTGATAAAGCGTGATTGCTGGTTTCTTTGTCAATAACTCGACCCTAGGCGTCTCTCTGATGATTATAAAGTAGCGCGTGGTGCGTGGTGGGAAGGTGGCAAAGAGAGATCCTCTCTGAGGCCCAAAAGTCGTCATTAGTTGCACCTAGCAAGTTTTCCGTCACAATTTGTTTTCCTTGATAGTCTAAATGGAAACAAAATGGGCAAAGCTTGCATTTTTTTGCTGTTTACTACTAAGGCAAACCAATTGTCAGGGAAAAGGTGCTACTGTAATCAAATTTTGAGGAGGAAAAACATTCTAACGTTGTGGTATTTTATATGCTGGTTGCAAGTTGTGCAAAACTCTTTTATGTTTGTGTTAGATATGTTTTCTTATCATTTTCAGGCTCGCTGTTCTCCGCTGTTTCGTCAGTTGAGATGCTTTGTACATTTGTCGGAACCGCCATGTTGAATTCATTGTATCCAAAATCATTGAAGTTCAATGCTCCTGGATTCGTTATATTTTTAGCAGGCATTTTCCTGCTATTGCCGTTTGCTTTTACCTTGTAAGTTTACTGGCTGAATCATAATATCTAATTTCTTTTTCTTTTTCTTCAAAAGTTACATTAGGATGCTTTAGAAACCCACGAAAAAAAAAACAACAATTTTGCACGGCAAACACACTTTTTGGTGCACGCCGGATCACCCTCAGTGAAATTTGAGGTGGAAGTGACAAACTTAAGCAAAGCACCACATTCTGATTTTTACTATTTTAGATATGTCATTTTGAAGTGAAATGCCGCAGATTTCGGAATGGTTGGTAGCAATTTATAACAATCTATTTTCTTTTTGTTAAAAACTGAGTCATTGGATAATGCATGCAATTCTAGAACTCTGATTGGCTTGGCCATCATGGTATATGAGCCATTATACCATGCTCTCCAAATATGGTAACTGTACGCGTCTGCTCAAAATTAAAAAAAAGCTGAAAATCGGGGGTTTTTTTACAAATAAAGTCGGGGAAAATTCTCGATATTTTGTGGGCGTTTTTAAAGAAAACAATTATTCCACTCGCGCTTGTTGGATATGAGATGATTAGGGCCTCGTTGGCTATCTTCCATCTCATATCCAACGCGCACTCGTGGAATAATTGTTAGATATACTGTCGTGGTAGCTACTGATACTGTCTATTTTTTTATGTACTATCAATTTTTTGTACCTTTTCTGACTTTTGATAGTCTTAGCTGCAGTGTAATCTGTAGGTTGAGTTCTGATCGTGTCAGAGTTTTAGTCTGAGCTCTGTAATAGCTAATTATTTTATACTTCAAGTTCTATAACCATAGTATGCATTACATGTGTAAATAGGTTAAGTTTTATGCATGTTTGATCGGATTGCATAGTGCACTACTCATCAGTTATAACTCGTGACTAATGTTGTTCCTTGTAGCTGTCTAAAAGACCACTCCATGTTTAAAAAGAAGAGGTTGATGGTCGGCAAAGCAAGTGAATATGAAAGGATAACAGATAATGAAGAAGAGAAGGAACAATACTCCCCATCTTCGTCTGGTGACGTATCTGAAGATTCACCAATCATTCCTGCTTGTTAACGATGAACAGGAACCGACTAAATATCTTTGAAGGACATTAAATGTTGCGGATATGCCTACAAAATAACCAAATAAAAGCAAACTTGACGCCACAAGATGAAGGCCGTTTTACATCGATGATCGGATTTGTAGGCGGACTGTGCCAATGGTTTTGAAACTGATATAACTATGATCAGTCGTAATTAGTAGATGATTCATCAATGGCAGAGACATTGCCTAGTACAATTGAAGCTCCCTTAAGCGAACGCCCTGGGAAAGCAGAAAACGTATTCGTAGATGGAGGCGGTCGCTGGTCGCTGCTTTCCAAATTCTCCGGGTTTTGTCAAGGCGACCTGCCCGCTCAGTCCGTGAAGAGAGTGTTACCATTGTATAAGGCCAATGTTCCGTAAAATTTTAAACTTGAGATCTCTTTGGGTTATACACAAAATATTCAGTATTGTTCTGACTATGTAATATAACATCGTACCGTAGCAAGCAAAACAAAAGACCCAAGCCGGCCTTTTGATATGAGTCCAAGCCAGGGCTGTTGACGAGTCAAGCCCACTTTCTCAAACGTAATGAAGGCAAGTTCTTGGAAACCACCCTAGCTCGGTTCAGACCTGGCTCATAAGTTAAGAAGAGTTCGAAGAACAATTCCACAAATTTGGACAATTCCACAAATTTGAGGGAAAGTCGATATCCAGGAGCGAAAATGGAAATGTTTTCATGATTGTCATCATCGTCAACCTTACAAACAAATTGAAACTAAAAATCTAAAACGAATTGACTAGTCTGTCTATAATATCCTTTGACAGTTGAGATCTGCAAATGGGTCCACGAATAATCTTAAATAGAACTATAGTGAAAGGTCTTACGTTGAAAAACACTTAAACAACGTCTTGTACAAACGTGATAAGAGGACGGAGAATTATTGTTGAATTTGCTCAATATAACTATGGTTATCGATATAAAAACTACGATAGCAAAGACCGGGCTGGCCGCTGGGCAGAACAAGACGAGGAACCCAGTTATCAAGTTTATTTAAGACGGAATCCACTAGAAAATTGAGTAATTTTAATTTTCAGTGGACAAAAACCTTGTACCAGAATAATTTTAAAAATATTGCATTCTTTTTTACATTTTTCAAGGACTTAAGATGTAATAAATCATCTGTAGTGACACCAAAGAAAATTTCTCATGGAAGTCAGAGAAAATGAATGTCAAATTTCGCAAGAAATGTGATTACACAGGTAAAATTCTGAAAATTTCATATGTAAGATGTAATTATGTCAAATTTGACATTCATTTTCTCTTTTTCATGACAAAATGGTTTTTGTTGTTACTACAGATGATTTATTACATCTTTAGCCCTTGAAAAATGTAAGAAAGAATGCAATATGCTTCTTTAAATTATTCTGGTACAAGAATAATCCTAAAAAAATTGAAAATCAAAATTACTCAATTTCCTCGTGGATTCCGTCTTAATTTCGTCCGAAGTTTAGTAAAACTTAAAATTACAATAGAGGGTAGGTAATGAAGATGACAGACCTATAAAGCTTTGCCCAATTACATATTGTGATTTAATGGATAGAAAAAAAAATCTACAAGAGACAAGTCAAATAGAAATAAAATTTAAAATTGACTTCAACTGTTCAATTGAGAGGAAGTTTCCTGCGGCCAACACTGAGGCGGCGCCGCACGTGAGGAAAAAAAACCTCTGGTACCCAGGGCAGGCCAACGGTTAACCCAATTGAGACGCTCTTATCACACACTTTTTGTCTCGCATCCACTTGTAGCTGTCTTTAGGACTGAGAATTACAGTTGGTGTGGCCGATGAACACAACTGCCATTGGCCTTTTCCAGCTAGTAATTTGCAGAGATTTGCGTTAATCAAACTGATGCAAAAAACGAGCGGGGGGCCAGGAAGAGAAAGCCCGTTCAGCGCTTAAACATTTGTATGGAAAACCGAGTAATTTCGGTGAGAATTCAAAAGGAACGGTTTATTCCGGTGGAAATTTTTCGGTAAAACGGTAGTACCTCCGAAGGAATTACCTTTCCCCCGCTTTTATCGAAACTACGGAACTAATGTGGCTTACCAGTGCCAGGCTTACAAGAGAAAGCGAATTTTTTTTCATCGGTATTTTTTAAATGTTTGGTTAAGGTAAAAAAAAAAAAAAAAACACTGCAAAAGCCGTTACGATCAATCTTGCTCAACGTCGGATCCAAAAAGATCGTGATCAGTCAAAAAAGATCAAATTGAAAACGTTACAGTCAAGAAGACTTTTGCAGGGACCGATCAAACAACATGAAATAGAGTTAAGTTGCGATATTTCGGCTGGCCAATACCAGTCTTCATCAGGTTTATGGAGACATCACGAATTTACAGAAATATATATGAAGTAAAATAATGACCGGCAATTACATAATATGACGTGGTATGGCTACTTAAAAAGACAAGATAACAAAAAAATAAAAGATATACTACAGTGTATATAGTTACAGCTCATCACCTTTATTGATGCCCATTTTTAAACGATGCAACTATATCCCAAACCTTTTTCGGTGCAACACCATTTGTGGGAAATTTTCACCGAAATTTCCGCACAAATGGTAAAAAATCTCGGAGATCTCTGCTTTTCGACCTCTTCTCCTTCCCACGATGCTTTGTTCTTGGGGTCCTAAAAGACTTGCGTGACAAAATGCAAATCTTAACAATTGTCTCCTGAGAGATCAGAGGTCTGCCTGAAGTTAAGCAAATATTAAACAAAATTGCTGAGTAATTCGTCTCAACGAAAAGGAGGATTGTAAGTAAGTACCGACGGTATTATACGTATTCTGAACAGAGACCTCAAGCCGCATTTTAAAGTAGAAGATCATTCAGATTTCGGGTGAGTGCTTGTGACCTTGTAGGCAGTCTTGATCTACTTAGTTTCTGTTGATTACTGGAGCCAATATGGGAATGAAAGTATCTGATTTCGATGAAGGTTGATCATGACTTGCAAGGCAAAACCCTCTTGACATCTAGTGAGCCGGCCTTTCGGCGATTATTTTTTATTTCAAATCGTCACCGCGACGAAGGTGACATCCCCGAGGAGTCATTACATTGGATCCGCGCCTGGGGCCCGTTTCTCGAAAGTCCCGATAATTAACGGACCCGTAAAGCTGATATTGTTTACATGCAAGATAGAGGTTACAGTAGTTTTGCATCTAACTAGATAAAACTAACAGTTAATGAAACAAAATGGAGTAGTTTGCCAGCCAGGACTCGCGCTCTTATTCTTTGTATTTCGATTTGAATATTTAATTTCGGGCCAGAAAAGTTACGGGACTTTCGGTAGGGTCCTTCTATGCTCCAGACGGTGGGATTGAAGGGAAATTAAAGAGAACATGCCGGCCTTTGCGTGTTTCTTATTCGCTAGTTTCTTAACTTCTCTTTACTTTAACTGTTTGTTGTTAAAAGCTGAATAACCTCGCAAAGGGGAACATAAGACATCGGGATGGTAAGGAAAAGCTGGTTAAGTGACCAATATCTGATACGAACTTCACGTTTTAAACGGTTAAGTCCCTGAGACGCAATCCCATAACTTCTGATTGTATGTAGGCATATCGTGTACGGATGCTTTTTCACACGATACTTTACACGATCATCTAGATCAATAGATTTAAAAAATAGAAAAGTCTTCTAAATAAAAGCGCGTTTGAAAGGGGATACAATGCTGTACTTTGAGTTTACAATACACCCAAGTCCAGTTTTCCATATGGGATCTTTTGCGGGCCCATGGCCAGGATTAAATAAAGACAAGGTAGAGTTCTAAATCTCATTTAGACATTTTGTGCAATTACATGTAAAGCAGTGTTGCTTTGTTTACACATTTCCACATGATCAGTTATGCGTAAGGGTCTATTATGACGTCATTTGACCAGTTTTAGTGCCGTGACTTTCAAACAAATGTCTGCGACGTGGAAATATAAAGCCTGCAAATACAATCGTTTCTACTCGCTCCTCGCCGCTAGGGACACGGCTTTCATGGCAGTGAGGAATGGGGATAGACGGCTGTATTCGCGGGCTAGGAAATATACGACACTGGCTACAATCAAGAGAGGAAAGGTCAGTGCCCTTTGTGCGTGAACTGCGTCTATTCTCGCATGCGTTAGCCCTCGTTGCAGCTGGACTTATCACTCGATAACTAATTAGAGAACTCGATATTATCGGGGACGCAGGTGAGCATGTGTCAGTCTTATTTCTGGTTTCCAGCTGGCGTCACGACGGCTACGGTTGACAAGAACAAAAGGGTTTCTCTAGGCCTTGTGCTGGGAACTCAGAACAGTCCTTGTTTGTCCCAACATGAAGTTTTTGTACCACGTGATTGACCAGCTGCAAATCAAAGGGCCCACTGCGCAGTAAGAGTAAAAACGACCCACTTCCCTTCCGAAAAGATCTGAGTTCGGTTTTCTTCAAGAGACATGTCTTTCTTTGTCCATGGGGTGTCACTCGCTACACCTGAATTGTAACTAAAATGAGTGCGGGGATAAATTAGTACTAATCTTATTATGAAGAAAATTTATGTTACAATTTTTGTCTAGCAAACCAGTCTTGAAATACTCATTCATAGGGCCATCTAATCAACCTTGTTCCCAGGATCTCCTCCATTCGTAGAGGGGAGGGGAAGAAGTAGGCCTGGATACAAAAATCCCGAAAAATGGCCTAAAAATCTATCCGGGAATTCTCCAAAAAATGTCTAAAACGCCCCACCCCCCCCCCCCCCCAAAAAAAAATGTCGAAATTTATTCTAAAAATCCCGATTTATCCCAATTTTTTTTTCGAAATAATCACATAATTTGCCTAGAATGGGGGAATCTTGTGACCTCTGCAATTTGAACACAGGTCCTGTGGTCAAACTGCACGCAAATAATTTCAAAGTGATTCAAAAAGATAATTTATTTACTGGACAATGTAAGTGGATTGTCTCGTTTACATATTTATCTTTCAAACAAACGATAACGACAATGGGCACTTAGTAGAGTTTGACATCGTTACAGTCGAAAAGACTTTTGCAGGGACTGATCAAACAACGTGAAATAGAGTTTAGTTGCGATATTTCGCATGGCCAATACCAGTCTTCATCAGGTTTATTGAGATATCACGAATTTACAGAAATATATATGAAGTAAAATAATGACCGGAAATTACATACAATATGACGTGGTATGATGTGGCTACCGTTAAAAACACAAGATAACCAAAAAATAAAGGATATACTACATAAAGTTACAGTTCATCACGTTTATTAATGCCCAGAGGCTCAATTTTCTTAGCTTTGTGGATAAGGTGGCTTCGCCTGCTTTCCTGAAAGAATCACGCCCATTTTTAAGTTTTTCAATAGGAATCAAAAGCATATGATTGTCGGAAAGTGTAGAAAGTGTTCTGAAACTGTAGCATGGATGTAGTAATTACCAGTAGGGTTGAGTATAGGTAGTCTGTGTTCATTAAAATGGTCTTTGAGGCGACGTTTAGTTTCTCCAATATATTGTAGATTACACAGGCGACATTGAATCAAATAGATAACATTAAAAGTTTCACAAGTGATATGAGATTTGATGTGGTGGGTCTCACCTGTAGAATGAAAAGTGTATTGATGACGGCCATGTTCAAGCACTTCATGCTGCCTGACCGAGGCTGAAAAAGGTGACACCAGTACCGTTAATACGACCACCTTCGGGCCATGGAAATTTGGTCGTATTAACGGGGTAGGGTCAAATTATGGTGCAAAATGCTTTTAAACTACATTCTACTACATCACAAGCCCTTTCCTTTCATAACAAGGAACTGAAAGAAGTCAGTGTTTTTTCTCATTACTTGGTTTCGTTTACTGTTACATTGTTGAGTTGTATTGAATTGCGGTTGTAAGGTTGTTAATTAACTGCAAAAAGGTTGATTTATATTTGTCTCGAAGAGCCGTTTTCTATATTGTAGCTTACAACGCTTTCACAATTATTACAAAGTTCAAAGTTCTGGGAGAAAAGATAAGGACATGGACTTGAAGAGAAAAGCCACAAA
Source organism: Porites lutea (assembly GCF_958299795.1). NCBI lineage: Eukaryota > Metazoa > Cnidaria > Anthozoa > Scleractinia > Poritidae > Porites > Porites lutea. Next base: position 46,865,154 of record NC_133204.1, on the reverse strand, counting down.
GGAAGGCAGCAGAAACAAGAAGGCAAAATAACTTTGAGAGCCTCGAAATGCTGCAAAGGGAAGTCTTTCAGATCTTTTGTATTATTTATTCATGCATCCTTTTTACTGCACACAGCAATTTACCGGATGTCATGCTAACCACTAACACCTTTGCCCAAAAACATTCAATAAAATATTAGTAATGGGTTATTGTTCGTCAGATTCAGTCTGTTTTCATTCAGCAGCCCCACCAAGCATTTTGACTGGTCGTATTAACGGGGTAATTGTATAAAGAAAATAACGACTCAGGACTCCCAGAGGTGGTCGTTGGTCGTAATAACGGGGTGGTCGGATTAACAGGATTTTCAGATAAGAAAATGAGTGGGCTTTTGTTCGGGCCACAAAAAAGTGGTCGCAATAACGGGGTGGTCATAAGGCGGGGTTCCACGGTATTTTTATAAACATTATCGTCTAAAAATCCTGAAATTTTCTAAACATCTTATTTGACTCTAAAAATCCTGAAAGAATACCGATTTTTGTATTTAGGCCAAGGAAGAAGATAGACTCTGGTACAGTGGAACATCGATATAAAACAAGAGAGAATGTCGCCTGTGTAATCTACAATATATTGGAGAAACTAAACGTCGCCTCAAAGACCGTTTTAATGAACACGGACGACCTATACTCAACCCTACTGGTAATTACATCCATACTGCAGTTTCAGAACCCTTTAACCAGTAATCATTCCGACAATCATATGCTTTTGATTCCTACTGAAAAACTTAAAAATGGGCGTGATTCTTTCATGAAAGCAGGCGAAGTCCACCCTGTCCACAAAGCTAAGACAATTGAGCCTGTGGCTATTAATAAACGTGATGAACTGTAACTACATATAGTATATCTTTTAATTTTTTGTTATCTTGTGTTTTTAAAGTAGCCACATCATACCACGTCATATTATATGTAATTTCCGGTCATTATTTTATTTTTAGATCATTCTCTCTTGTATATAAAACGACGAACCAAGGGAGTGCCAAAATGTGTCGGCTATATAGGTTTCGTTACATCGAGGTCCTTTTTCATATATTTTTCTGTTACTGGGGTAAGAAAAATCGGGGGGTTCGTTATATATCGAGGTTCCACTGTAAGACGCTTTTACGTTGGAGCCTTTGACTTAAGTTCCAAACATCAAACTTTTTCTTGTTATTTTTAAGGACAATATAAAAGACCGTTATGCCACCGCAGAATTTGCCAAGATGGCGGCGATATCTGACAGTGGAGCCAGTGGTACTGTTTTACACATTTGGCATATTTATGAGCCTTCCAGTCCTCACGCAGTACGTGTACTTCAGAGTGAGCAAATTCAAAGGCTTCCCATATAATGTTTCTGAAACAGCAGAGAAAGGCTGCAACGATGACGCAGGGGCTAACTCATCCTTAAAGGAGCTAGAAAAAGAGGTACAGTTTAACCAAACAGGGGCACCCAACGATGGTTTCCTCCTAAATGTAAAGAAAACACTTTTTCGCTTAATATCCAGAGTACTTTCAGATCTCTAGAAATGCATTCTAAGCGGAGCTATAAAAGTTGTATCTGTTCGGTCGTCCTAGGGCAACTTGAATATTTTCGAAATTACTTAGGGCCTCAGTATTATTTCCCCGAAAATTTTAGATGCAATTTTAGGTTTTACGAAAGTGAGAATTTTTCTGATTCCTCTCTCCATCGCATTTTCGAATCCGAAAATTTTAGATTTCCTTTTTCTACGAAAAATAGGCTAACTTGGGGACTGAAATGCGAAAAACTAAACTTTAGAAAATCGTAGAGAATCTATTAGATAAGCTACGAAAACTGTACATGAATGGAACGGCCATCTAGAAATTTTTAGCCTTCCTCATGTAATAGAAAATTGTAGGCAATTTTTGCTTTTCCGGACAGAAATTTTACAGAAAACAGTCTTTGGGTGCCCCTGATCAAAGCCCAGACTGAGTGGGCGAATAGTCGTTCTCTCAACCACCCTCGAGTTTTGAATTCTCTGAAGAAATTTTCTTGCATACCTTTTTTTTTCTATTGATAAAAATGTTATCTCATCCTGGAGTCAGCTCATGAAAATCCCGTCGTCCCAACTAGATGTTTAAATAACCGGCACCTGAACAATACGTGAGACATCTTCTTCCTTCCTCTGAAGGGCTGACTGTTGGTTGGAATAAATAAGCCTTTCCGTCTCGTCTCTTTTACCTCGGTGTAAATTTTGGGTTTTTTCTTTCAGATCTCAGCTTAAATATCTGCACGCAGTTCTTGAATGAGGTAGCACATTTCATCCTCATCACGAAGATCTAAGCAGTTAAGTTTTCCATTGGATATGTAATTACTTTTTGAATTACCTCGATGTTTCACAGGTACAAGATCTGGCTGCGCAAATCGACATGGGGAACGTCCTGTTTCTGTCCATTCCATCTATTTTCGTTGTCCTTATTCTTGGTCCTTGGACGGACACAGGTGGAAGACGTCCTGCATTGCTGGCCCCCCCAATAGGAAGCGCCGTAGAGTCCATTCTGATCCTACTCATCATGTACTTTGAGTGGCCTGTATATGTGCTGTTTGTTGGCGAGGCAATCAATGGCTTCTCCGGTTTCGTGACTATTATGACCATGGCTGCGTTTGCTTACGTCTCAGATGTAACCTCGGAGAAAGGGCTTCCTATCCGTATTGGTTAGTACATGTAGCCTCGAAGCGTTATCCATTATGTCTCCAACGACCTCCAACTAATAAGGCGGACTGTAACTAATAAAAAGCCCACCCATCACTAGTGTCAGATGTCGCGCGTGTTAGCATCAGAAACATAGTTTGATTCAATTAAAGGTGGTGCGCAGCTTCATAGTCTTTAACATGCGTTCAATTAAGCCTCTTATCTGTCAAGCCTGTGGGCCGCCCTTCGACTTCAAACGCCCGAGGGCTTATGGAGTCGGTAATGGGTGGCTTCGAGCTCGGAAAATCGTGTGGTGGATCAGTTTAGCTATTGATTTCGGCCGGTTACTTGAAAAAGTAAGATGAGTTTTTTTAGACTAAAAATATACGTGAATCTAAGCCTAAAGGGAATGCAAATCAAAGTGGAGGTTTTGCCACTTATATACTACGAGATACTTTCACTTTTCTGTATTTTTTTCTTTGTTGAAGACAACGTTTAACATTTCCTTAACCAGTTGGATTTCTAACCTAAAAACAGTAGCCACTGAGGACTATTAGCAGGGCTGGGCAGAATAATTGAACACGTCTTTTTCAGAACATACCTTCAACACCTTCAGTGTTGAAGGTTCACGAGTGCTAGGACTGGCACCTTGTTATCTTACAGAACCCTTGTTAACGACTGTTTTTCAGCAATTGTCCAATTCGCTGTGTTCATTGGTGGCGTTGTGAGCCAACTGACCAGCGGTTTGTGGTTGAGGCACCTCGGTTTCATTCCACCCTACTGGTTCATATTTGCCTGTCACATGGCGGCTGTACTGTACGTCATTTTCCTTGTTCCGGAATCAACGCACACAACAGAGAAAAAGAAGATGCGACTTGTCAGTTTTGACAGTTTCAAAGCGATCTGGAATGTTTACAAGAGACCAAGAAATGGTGGAAGGAAAAACCTCGTCATGCTACTGATCTCGGATGGAATAATCAGTTTAGGCGTTATGGGGATCAGTGGAGTGGTAGCGTTATTTGTCCTTCGTTCCCCTCTATGCTGGGGTCCGACTACTCTTGGCGCATTCATGGCATTCCGTTTCTTCATGCAAGGCGTTGGTGGGATTGTGGGTATCGGTCTTCTAAAGCGATTTATGAACGACATCAATGTCACCAGGGTTGGCATGGTAACTCAGTGCGCCTCACTCGTGTTCTTTGCTTTTAGCGATCGTACCTGGATGGTGTTTTTAGGTATGGAATATTCAACCAAGTTATTCTCCCCTTGGTTTGAAATATAAATAAGCGGTGTCTTTTTAGTCACCGAGTAGTTCACAGTCAACCAACCGATGACCTTAGCATTTGAAAACAGTAGATAGGAAAACTTTGCAGATGTAGAGACATCCTCGAGGATTTTTTCCTTGGCCTTTTTTTTCTTTTTTATTTTAACGAGTTTTTTGAGGGGAGGGAAAGAGGAATTTCTTTAGCTACTGTTAGTAAAGTACGCGCTAAATATGCCCCTTTCTAGTCTTGCGTTAGATGATTACCGCCTCCTGCTTTCACAAACTTCATAAGGTGATTCGTATAGCCCGCTTATATTCCTGAGGCAGTGCGTTAGCATTAGGATTGGCTTCCTCTGCTGTTTCTTATCACTGCCATTGTTTTACATATCTAGTGCCCGTTATTGGAATATTTGGTGGAACAGTGGTACCGCTGTACAAAGGAATGATGTCACAAATGGTGGATCCAGATGAACGTGGTAAGAGGTTACTTTTTGCTAAAAAAAAGAAAAGAAAGGAAAGAGAAAGAAAAAAAGGGCTTCACTTTTCCTTTTTTCTCTCCAACTGGAACTAGGTGGAGTTCGCGATTGCTTTCATTCTGCTATCCTTCACACTCAGGTCATGTTTCTTGCTTTTTTTTTCTTTTCTTAACATGCTTTTAACTCATTTTTACTTGCGTGCATGATGACGAAATCGAAAATTTCAAACCCCAAAAAATCCTTCGATCATCCCCGTCACTTGAAATCCGGAGTCCCCCCCCGTGGGCGTCCGTTCTCCCCTTCATCGCGATGGCACTGAGATCCTTCCGGCCTAACCTTGGGTGAGCAGACGCCCGTCTCCATCGACGTACATAGGGTCGCCTATGTACGCACAAGAAAGATATCTGGCAAAGCTCCGATCTGTCAGCCTTGAATCAAGTGCAGAGTTTGATATCTTATCCTGGCGTTCATCGGGCGTCGCAAGCAAAACGACACTGTTTCCACGTTCGATTTCTCCTCTAAAGCCTTCGTTGCCTTTACACACGGTAGTCAATTACAACGCTAGTAGCGAAAACGCGAAGGCTTGGCAATTGGAGAGACGCGAGTACAGAAAACCCCATTAGCGTTCACACTGCAAAGGTAGCTCCCATGCTAAGGCACACTGAAGGCAAAGCTGGCAGATATTTCTTTAATTTATTCCAAGCTTAGCGTTACAATGTATTTGTCTTTGTAGGGGCCATGTTCTCGTCGGTATCAACTGTAGACACCTTCTGTAATTTTCTGGGTGCTTTTATCTTCAATCCAATGTACATCAGATCAGCGGAACGTGGTTTTCCTGGATTACCGTTTCTTGTAGCCGCTCTACTTATCATCATTCCCCTGATTATGACCAAGTAAGTACCTTATAAACGTACGCAGCTGCTTGGCTTTTATTAGTGGAGCCAGAGTGTACAGTAGTTGGTGACAAGAAACGCGGTACCTTGCTGGTTATTCCAAACCCCTTTCCTTTCCAGGCCACAGAGACATCCCTTTCCACAAGCGGTCGAGATCCATGTGAGACTAAATAAGCTACCCGCTAGGCATCAAGGGAAGAACTTTTTCCCGCACCTACCTCAGTTCCTCTATGCTTAAATTTGCATGGGATGAGATAGACGAGTGGATATGAGGTCACTTTATTCTCCAGCCTTTAAATATGGCTTTAAAATCATTCCCACCCATGGAAGCTATGTATTTATATGGCCATGACATAGTAGGTTTTCTATGCGGCCAATACTTTCCCAGCCTTGTACTATCGATCGCTCCGGCAGCATTTGAATGATTCTCCTGTTAAATCAGAAATTTTGAAAAAAGAGAAAATCCGTCACTCTCAAGCGGAGTCAGTGAACAAACTGCCTGGCTGATCAAGCTATTTCTAAAACATGATCCAGAATGGACGTCTAACTTTTTCTTCAATGTGGCAGGTTTTTAAAGGACCCGACGACATTCCGAAAAATGACAGAAAACAGCACAACAGACGACAAAGCGACGGAAGAAACGAAAGAGGTGGATGAGAAAGATGTGGAACTTAAAGACGTACCGTTAAACGAGGGACAAGAAGTCAAACTTTGAAGCCGTCTACTGTTAATAGTTTTAGATTAGCTGCCTTTCCATCCCCTCCCGTTTCTCTTGTACCAAGGGGGGGGGGGGGGGGGGGGCGGGGTATGATGTGTATAATTATATTTTGATGGTGTACGTGGTAGTGTAGCTTAGGGAGCAACCTGATGAAGCGAGTGGGACAGCGAAAAACGTCCTGCTTATGTTTCTGGCTGGCCGGAAGCCAGGACTGTGAAGTCTGCGCAGTAACGCAGGCTAATTTAGCACGTTTACAATTGCCCGGGAATCGAAAGGATACAGGCTGATTTCGCGCAAAAGTAATTAAGCTTTCTAAAGGAATCATCATTTACACCTGCCTTCTACTCAGGGCAAAGAATTCCAATTCAAATGCATTCGTGATCAGGTGTTCCAGATCGCACTTACTTCACTCACCAATATTCTTTCTCTTCTTCCTCTACTGACACGTACTGTAGTTGTTTCATACGTGGTTCGAGGCCATGTCCAGAGGTATTCTTAAAGCGCACCTAACCCCAAATTTTTCATTCGCATAGTTGAAATATCCATGTTAATTTAGTTGTTCTGCGAAAAAATAAAAAGACTGATAGAAGACACTCAGAATTCGTCAACAGATGTTCATGTGCCCTGCCGTGTACTGAAACAGCAGCAGCTTTGACAAGCGTGGACATTTCTTCGTCTTCAGTTAAAAATGCGCGTTGGTTGGCTAAAAATATCGCGAGAGGCCAGGATAAAGATAGATTGTGATAGTTTGTTAGGCAATCGGGTATTTGTGAGGAGTGGTTGTCAATAATGAGCGACTGAGTTGGCAAGTGAGAGCGCTACTACCCAGTGAAACAGGGGCACCCAACGAGAATATAGTTCAAAACCACTCAAACATAGCGTTAAGGTATTTTAGTATTTTAAACGGCAGATATAGCCATACTTTTATTCCCTAAAAATTTTTCATCTGTTCGGATTTCCTAGCTGAAAGTCTAGTAATCCGAAAATTATAGGGATCAAAACTTACCTTTTCGAAAATTTCAGCCAGAAAAAGGGCTACCGAAAATTCTAGGTGAGCTTTTCACTGTAAAAATCCATTAAAAATGGGCAATTATACCATTTTTTAGATGTTCGAAAATCCTAGGAGAGGCAGGCAAGCAAGAAATTTTACAACAAATTTTCCGAAAATTCTAGATCTCAAATCGTCTTCCGAACAGATATTTTCCAAAAATTGATGTTGGGTGCCCCTGAGTGAAAGTCGCACAGAGAGTTATAAACTCGACTGAATCGAACAACAACTCGACTTGCGACTTCACTTGCCTCCGAACTACACAAAGTGAAGTCTTTCAGATCTTCATGCATCCTTTTTACTGCACACAGCAATTTACCGGATGTCATGCTAACCACTAACACCTTTGCCTAAAAACATTCAATAAAATATTTGTAACGGGTTATTGTTTGTCAGATTGTGTCTGTTTTCATTCAGCAGCCCCACCAAGCATTTTGACTGGTCGTATTAACGGAGTAATTTTATAAAGAAAATAACGACTCAGGACTCCTAAAGGTGGTCGTTGGTCGTAATAACGGGGTAGTCGGATTAACGGGATTTTCAGATAAGAAAATGAGTGGGCTTTTGTTCGGGCCACAAAAAAGTGGTCGCAATAACGGGATGGTGGTATTAACGCAGCTGTTAACGGAGTAGTCGTAAGGCGGGGTTCCACTGTAGTGAAAACCAACCTTAAGTTGTCTTAGTTGCGTACAATACAATAAAAGAAATCAACCCATAGACAATTTTAATTGCTTTGCCCCGTGATTTAATATAAAATTCTACAAAATAGGTACAGTTCAAAATACCTAAAACAGTCCCGCTAAAACTAAAAATGGAATAAGTAAAAAACATAACGAACAAATTAAACAAAAAAGAAAACGTTGGCAAAATTGCGTAATTATAATTACAATATGGAGTCATCATTTTTTTAAAATAGTATTCCGGCTCTCCCTCGTCTAAGAAAGTGAGACCAGAACCGTAGATCAGGAGATGCGGAAAAATTTACTAATTCTGAGTCTGAGCTTTTTCCTTACGATGCTTTCCAGAACTATTTCTACTTTGATGTAAAGTATATGAAATAATTCATTCATTCATCCATTGTTCGTTGGAAAATAGCCAGCAAATATAGCCTGTCTTTCCTAGCTCCTGGATCATTGCTAAATTTCAATTTGCGATACAAATCATGTCACATTTTGAATGAATAAGGGTACTACGAAATATATATAAAAGAGAAGACTAAATGATAATACAAATACTACACTATAAAAAGCTTAAAATTTAAAAAACAGCAAGCCAGATATATTTTCAAGGTGTACGTCTTTATTCCACCTCTGCAAGAAAACAAACATCACAAAACAATTAAATGAAAATCATTGTAGCCTGTGTAGTACTAGTTTAGGGCGCAAATAAAATCGGGCCACCCTGGGTGCCAGATGCTTTTCATGTACGTTTCCGGTTTCGGTCAAGTCTGCCTTCGGCCGAAGACATCATGATGTCGGCCTGCGGCCGACGAAGCTCCTCGCCGCACGCGAGAAAAAACCTCTGGTACCCAGGGTAAAATCTGGCCGCTGGGGGAACGAAATCTACCTGAAGATGACGTTTTTAATGCTCTTTATCGAGGCGTCAGGGGCACCCAACCCTTGTTTTCTGTAAAATATCAGTTCGAAGTAGCAAAATTGCCTATTTCATTGCACCGCTTTTGGAATGCATTTCCTGAGAGCTAAAAGTACTCTGGGTAGCCTAAAAAGCGTTTTCAATGTAGTTAGGAGGAAACCGTCGTTGAGTGCCCCTGAGCCGTGTCAATAAAGTGAGAATTCATTTTGTAACAAACGCCAACAACCAGCAGCATGACTAGAAATGAGGGAAAGGTGTGTCCAAGCCTACATAGAAGCTCCAAAATTTGGATTTACCAGATTTGGTTTTTAAGAACCTGTTAGGCTAAAATTGGCCAGTTAGGTCCCCACTATACAAGAACCTGTTTAGCCTAAAATTTGAAACAGGCTTTAAAAATTTCTGTACAATTGGGCAAATAATTTTAATAAGTCAACATTCAGGAGTCTGGATCCTTTTTGGAGACACAGGTCATCACTCTAACTGCAATGTAATAGTATGCACATTTTATGTAAGGAATAAGCTGAATACCAACAAATACCCTTAGCTACAACGTAGTTTTTTTTCATCAGAAAATAAGAACATATTTAAGAAATTTCTGCCAATAACCATTTACGTAAGAACCTGTTTAAGCTAATTTGGGAAATGTAGGTTCTTAGTCGCGGATTCTAACTGTAAGAGAAGGGTGATCTTCCTGTGAGAACCTAAAAATAAGAAATAACATTATGATTATGAAGAAGGGCCAATGATGACCTTACTGACCAAGCTGAACAGCGTCTAAAAAATGATTACTCGATGACGGCTGAAGTGCACATGGTGTTCAGTCCACAGCTTCCATCACCACGGTAGATCAGATAGTAACCCTGTAGACATGTCAACGAAAAGGAATTTAAGTGGAATATGAAGAGCTTAACACCCGGTACACCTCAACATCAGGCCCCGGTTGTTCAAAAGATGGATAGCGTTACCCACCGGATAAATCACTATCAAGTAGATAAGTATTAGGGGAACCGATTGAACTATCTAGTGGATAGAGACTTCTCTGATAGATAGTGTTATCCACCTTTTGACCAAATGGGCTCAGATACCAATAGCGCATATAAGGATGGCTGTATGCAAACATTAACCTTTTTATCACGCACAATGGCAATTTTCTGGTTAAGCTAGGGGTGCAGTACCGTTTATGTAGAATTTGTGTCTATAAGCAAAGGGAATGTCTAGTAACCAAGGATTATATTTCTGTGAAAATTCTCCGTTATTTCAATGCTTCTCTGAGCGGTCAAAACTTTTACTACGCTTAAAAATTGTTCCAAAATTGCGTAATCTTATCGTTAAGCCTAAGGATCATCAAAATGTGCCATGCTAGAAAAAAAGATTGAACTGACCTCTTCTCCCCAGCTTTCACCCCAGCTGAAAAGGAAGTAATCAACACAAATTTTAACAACTGAAAGTCAATAATGTAATGGTATTCTAACTTTGTTTTTTGCGGTTAACTGGGAGAAAAAAAATTAATGTTTCTCTAATGGCCACTGGTTGAAATGGTTCCAAGAAATCCTTTGAATAACCTGTATGCCAACTTGTATTCCACCTTTTCCTTTGGGCTAGTTGTCTTAGTTCATAATTCAGTTTGAGAATGACTCGCCTGGATCTTTGCCCAGAAAGAAGATTTTCAAGCCCCGACTGGGTCTAACGGACAGGAAGTTTTTGAGCCCTGAGATCTTGACTAACATAATTTTCTTTTATTGGTTATTGATTTTTGTGTCTGAGTGGGTTAAAATTCACTTTAGAACTGGATGGATTCTGATACAGAGGGGCTGAAAAACAGGTTAGAGTGATCTTATATAACTTACCTATTCTTGATGATCCAGTATGGTTCATCACCCCATATCCAGCTTTTCTCTAGAGGCACAAGGGAAAGACAAGTTAACATTTATCTACTACTTCTAGTAATAATAGCGAATTGCTCTGATGAATGGCTAGTGTACTAAATGTCAGCTTTTTAATCTCTTTACAGTGAACAACTCAGTAAATGAGGCCTCAAAATAACGGCCGGTCAACGAACAATGTCAGGCCAGAATGGCGACTTGACTGGTCAAACACTTTACTCGCCAGTCATGTAAAACCGTCACGCATGTACTCTCATTCTTGTCTCTGCAAAATTACAATCAGGTTAACAAAATAGAAAATTACACAAGGATAAGTTAAGTTTTTTTTCCCCCCAATATTTTGACCGGTTAGAGACGAGAATTGACCGAGCAGAAGTTCTTTGGCCGGTCATCGTATCCGGCCACCGTCCAAAAATAGTTTTAGATCCTGGTTAATGTCCCTAAAACGAAATTACTGGGGAAATGTGTTGATTATACATTTATTTTTTCTGATAATTGGGGTCACGAATAATAGCAATCCATATTCCAAGGCTTTGCTACAAAACTAGCCCAGTTCTTCTTAGATACTTACTAACACCATAGCCCACAATAAGCACACCATGGTCCAGCTCTGAAGGGTCACAAAACATCTTCCATGGATGGGCAACTCCTCCCAGGTAAAACTAACAAATTCAGATTGGGAAAAGAGAGAAATCACTAAGAAATCTCTTTGCATATAAATTTTCTGTGCTTGGCATCAAAGCCACTCTTAAAAATCAACACATACATTATTAAAGTACATTTTTAAAGTAAAGTATTTGTTTAGGTAATAGCATGATTTGTAGTGATATTTGGCATAAATACCACGAGTGATCTTTCTAAATTCTTGTACGTAATTTGAGACAATTTTGAAACATCACAAGTGGTTAATTTATGCCAAATATCATGTACAAATCATGCTATTATTTGTTTATACTACTACCCAGAAAGGATTTGTAATTTTCACATGTAGGTATTTCAAATTAATCTGAAATACCACTGTTCTAAGCCAAGTAAATTGCAGAAATGTCTCATGTAGTAGTATAAAGTGTATAAAAAAGATGTACACTGTACAGCGATATTACGCATAAATCTGGGTTCAAACCTTTCACAGTTTCACGGTAACCTTTATGTCGTGAGTGTGCGTGAAGTTTAGATCTATAGATGCACATGGATTGCCATTTAATATTACAGTCACAGTTTTCCATGACAAAAACCTGTCATTTTGCTCTTGAAACTCAATTGTTTTTCACCCTTCGTGAAACAAAACACAAAAAACCTACTACATATTCATGTAAAGTGGGTACAGGCAATTTTGAATACTAGGTCTTTGTCTCGAATTTTAGGAAAGGGTTGAGTCAAAGGTGTGTTACTTAGGAGGTGTCACACAACAGACATGCCTTGATTCAAGAAGACACTTTTGCAGATTAGAGGATGGTAAAACATAATAATAATATTATAATACGTCCTACCTGCATCATGATAGCATTGATACCAATGGAGATTGGTCCATTAGCAACTAACCAGGCTGCCATTTCTGTGAGGCAAATACAAAAATTTACTACAATGGCAAAGACAGTAAAACTGGCCTACATGCACAAATATGTACCAAAAACACAAAGAATATACACGTGCAACGCAGTAAAAGAACATTACACTTTAATTACATTAGTACTGTTGATCATGTGATCAACTTCCTCTAAACACAAAAAACAGTTCGCTTTTGAAAGATTTTGTCAGCACAAACTAAGACATCATATCAAAATTAGGTAACCAGTAAATTTTCAGCCGCATATCTCAAAAGCAGCGATTGAAACAGCTGCCGAAAAATTACTGGTAGAAGGATTTGTATGGGAAAAACAACTCTTGCCATCCAGCCATGCTTGAGTGGTTTCTATACAAATCCTTGTAAATTTTAAAATTTTCAAACTGTCGTTAAATATTTTCTTAAGCATTACGGGGCTCAAATCTCCTTTTTATTTATAACAGGCAATTTGAGCCCTTAAATGGGTAAGGGAAAGATTTAAAGAAAAAATTTCAGCATTTACAAGGATTTGTATGGAAAACCACTCAAGCATGACTTGGTGGCAAGAGTTGTGTTCCCCATACAAATCCTTTTAACTTTCGGCAGCCATTGCAATCGCTACTTTTGTGATATACAGCTGAAAATTTACAGGTTGCTTAATTTTAATTTAGGTTCTTTCAATTTCTACGAACAAAATTTTCCAAAAGTGAATTATTTTGACTACATGACAAACTATTGCGAAAGGCGGCCTATTTGACTGATCAGGTCCAATAAAATTTTACATGATTATTTATTAACTGCTGTGTTCAATTTTATTGGACACGGTCAAACCCTTCCATTACGGCTGCACTGTATACAGTTCATGTTTGATTTACTTGCAGGGCTCGGTGGTCCCTGGCACCTAACTTTTGCTCTAGGGCTACTAGAAAATCTTAGTTCTTTCATACAAATCATATGCTGGGCTCCCTTCAATTTTCCTGAGAGCACAGCCTTGACTTTAATTCCATTGATATGCTGTTTAAAAACACTGTTTGAAAACACCAGTAGAGAATATCAGGCTGTTATTTAAATGCCCCGCAGTGGGTTCCTTGCCACTAGGTTTTCAAACCCATGTTATAACATTATTATTTTACGTGTGGCAAACTAATAAGCTTACCAGCTCAATAGGAACCATGACACTTCTACAATAATACATATTTTTATAATTTACATTCAAAGGACCTCTTACAAATCGTAATTGAAAATTTGAGGATACACGGATGGAAAGAAATCAAAACATCATTTCACTGTAAATGTTACTTACTGTTTTCATCTTTGGATATTGCGACTGATGAGTTGATATACACCACAGCTTCGGACTTCTTAAACTTGCATTTCTCATCAGCTCCCTCGTAAGGGTACTCGCTTTCTGCCTCAAGACCACCTGAATTATAATGAACAGTGGTCACATTTATTAGAGCAGTTAACACTACCTGTGAAATGATAATTACTAATTAGTTTCTGTCTTCACCAAATAAGGATATTTTTAAAATGTTATAGCGCATTCTTTCTAGAGAGAAGTAGAAAATAAGTTTTAGTTCCAAGGTGCATCATGCTAAAGAAACTGGATAAGCTCCAATGTAAGGAACCCTTGTAGAGCACCTATACCCAGCAGTTGCTGAAAGTCAATTTCCATTTGAAAGTCAGTATGCATTCATACAGTTCATAGAATTACCAAGTTTCACGATTTGCTTGTAAGCAGTGGAAGGAAGTCCACCATCACAGCCTTGGTCAACTTTATCACAGTCAACAAGCTCTGAAAAAAAATAAAGACTGACGATTAACCTAAAGTATGAAAAAACGAAGGAATAAAAACAGCGTGCAAAGAAAGTAGTGTCCCATAGCCTGGGGCTAGTGGATTTTGCTATCGGGCTAGTGAATTCTGTTTTTAACCTGCCCAACAGGCAAGTAATGTTTTTTGAGGAATTTGAATGCCCGAATGGCAAGCTGTAAAAATGATTTTCTTTGCATCCAGAAAAAAAATATACATGTATTTACTATGAAGTAAATCTAAGAAATTTCCACCATAAAAGAGAGAATTAGCTTTTCAAGATAGCGAAAAAAAAAAGATAATTATCACAAATAACTTGCACGCTATAATACATATGTACCTTGTTCACTGAGTGATACCAATTTGCCTTTTTTGATTTTCCACTGTCCCTCTATATTTCCAGTTGTTGAAAAAGCCCAACATGAACCACACATACCCTAATAGACAAGAATATCAAGTTCAAAGATTTGTTTAGGTGTTCAAAGATTTGTTAATGTGTTATTATTACAATGTCTAAAGTAAATCATCTACATGTAGATTTGATTCACTCACCTGGTTCTTAACGGCAGTCACAGCACCTGGAAAATAAACAAAATAATCCTGACTTAGTAATTATTATAATTATTACACTGCTCAATCACATCAAGTACATTTATATTTTAAATCAAGAATATGTGTTAAAAAAAGAATAAATGATTTCCTAACCAATTCCAATTTCTTTGTTTGTAAATTAAAAAAAAAAATTAACTAAAAAGAAAATGCACAAGCAAGCTACTGTACAGTACATTGCAAAGTTCAACAAGATAATCTAAGACAAGACAGAGCACCTTTATCACGCCAGTCAAAAGCATTTGGAATAGCTCCTTCTGGAATTTTAGCTTCTTTCATTTCATACAGTGGTTTTCCCCATCCAGGCATTCGGTAATATTTCTTGAATTCCTCCTCTGTGAAAAAGAACAACAAGTTGTTTCTTCCAGGGACAGTATTAGGGTGCATTCATTTGCAACGATACATACAGTGCATGTATGACCTTTGCATTTGCTCATTGTTTATTATTATTATATATTATTACTGCTTTCAAGCCTAAAAGCAATAAAAATTCCAACCAACAATGAGACATAATCAACTATAGACCCTGCTGGCAACCTGTGGGTTCACACGGATTGAGTGTGTACTGGTATATACAAACTGTGTATAGACCATCTATGGCGTCAAACTTACTCAAAGCACAGCGTCATGGAGCAAGGGCGTTTTGACTTTTAATCATTGTCGACCGCATTCCGTTACCTTTGGTTCTAATTACTGGTATTGCTTTGAAGACCCCATTAAAATGAACACCTTGTTAATACAACCAGGATTATAGATCCAATGGTGGTCTCATCAACAGGGTTCCACTGTTCATGTTCAGATACAAAATTAAAATAATTATTAATCAGAATTGAGTATGTAATTATATATTATTCACAACTTATTGTTAGTATATAAAATGAAAAACAACAACCTGATAGGTCACTAAAAACTGTCTCTCCATATTTAGCTGATCCTTGATCCATTTCCTGTATCTTTTTAGCTTTGATCATATTTTCCTTATAAATTGCCAAGCGCTTCATATACTCTGTTAAAAAAATTAATGGAAATAAAAATAATGAACTGTTAAATTTAATCATGTAAGTTGAGTGAAATTTACCCTGTTTACCCTTCAGCACGAAAACCCTGCCTTACACATTGTACAAGTGCACACTAGAAGCTGCGGGGCTCACATGGCTGGAGTTAAACCTTGTTTCAAAAGTACACATGTATGTCGGAGGAACCTAAAAGCACTGCATGCATGCTGTAGCCGAATATCAAAGAGGAGCAAGGTTTGCTCGCAGTGCTTGGACCCCGACCATCAGATCTAGTTTAGTAAAGTTCAAGATGTTGAACACTTAGCCTCTACACCTCCAATGACATTTTACCCACAAGACAAGAACACAAGGTCACAAGAACTGGTTTTTAAAAACTCACCATTTTTGTCATTTAAGTAAGGCTTCTTGTGACGGATCACAAACTGTCGAAAAGTCTCTTCCTCAGGGTCAACACCTTTAGCTGGTTTTTCCTGAGTAAGCAAAAGTCATAACAATAATTTATTATGAAGTACCACTAAAAATAAACTGTCCGACACATACAGTGCTGTAGGTTGCAATCCTAGAGTAAAGAGTTGCATAATTATTCATTAAAAACAAGTTTATGCACGCTAGTTCAGTTTATTGGAAAAACCTCAAATCAATGATATCAAAAGCTAAATGCATGTGTTGTGGTTAAATTTTGTCCCAGTTTAAATTCAGTATCCTTTTATTATAGAATAATTTATTATTATACATAACCATAGCCCAAAATAAAGAAAAATAGATCTAATTTACAGCAAGGATAAAACTGAACTTTATTTAACACATTTTAGAATAGGCTGACTCAGTTACATGTCAATCACAACTGTACCTCTTCAGCATACTCAGTCACAAAATTATCCTCATCTGCAGGTTCTGAGGTATTAACAGAAGGCTCGCTTCGCTCACAAGAGAGCATCCGTTCCTCCTTTAAGCCCACACATTCATGGTTCAACAGCTCTTTTCTCTTTTCCCAGGGAACATTGTAAATAGTAAACTTACAATGCATCTGTAGAGAGAAAAAACAGAAGCTGTCAATCACTTGAAAGACAGCTTTGATTAATGACATATGTAAAGTACAATGTACATGTACAGTACACCTTGCACACTGTAGGTCCTCAACAAGCCAACAAATTTAAGCTGTGCTCTCCCATAAGAGGCTTTTCAGGGGTGATGAAATAAACATTTCACAAACAGTACTGCTCAAAAGTAAGTTTATCACCCTCTTGTGAGACGCGAATCAAGTTGCACATTATACAATAATTACTGTAGCACAGGATCAGATGTGATTCTCGTATCACACAATGCCCTAAAATAAGAACTTTGATCAGTTCTTTTTAAGACCTCAAGTAATATTGCACAGTGTCTTTTTCTTGTCTTTTTTTTCTGGGGACCATTTTATAATATTATTATTAGGTTTCCAAAAGACTCCATACACCTTTTCGTAGAGCACAGGGCCCCTTGATTATTTTAGTTAAGAACAAGTTAACAGATTCATAATGTTTTAAGCTGAAAAATGTCACATCATTTTATAGCTTTAAATGACAAGGAATCCCTTCTGTGGGGGGAGTATGGATATTTCCTGGAACTACAAATTGCAGTTAGTATTTTATACTTAGTTATTCTAAGCACAGTGTATATTATGCAGGCTGAGCCCCACTGAAGAGCACCCTTTGGTGAAGTGGGCTCTCTGGTAAATTATAATACCGTAAAATTCCAAAAATAAGCCCCTCCATGTATAAGCCCCTCCAAAAATAAGCCCCTCAAAAAGAGCCTTTGAAAAATATTAGCCCCAGGGCTTATTTTCGGAATTTTACGGTATAATAATATAAAAAGTACAATACCTCAAGAGTATCAACAGGACATTTATCTAATGAAGCTGACTTGTGGGAATCATCATTGCGACAGCTGCGGGAAACACCAACCTCACTGACAACACAGAACTTCTGTCCAGCAACTAACTAAACGATAAAGAAACACAAATGGTTTGATAAAAATTCCAAATCTGAGTTCTAACCTGGTGTTCTACAGTGTACCTCACTGCACGCTTACTTTAATTTTCTTCTTGCTAATGTTATAAAAGAGGGAAAGTTGCATCATACTAACAAATGAAGAAAACAAAATTATCACATTCAAAATAACTCAGACACAAGTTTCCTTTGAACCTCAATAACTGTTAAACTTCAGCTTATCTTTTCCTACCGAAACTGCCCCTTTTATGGGATCAATATTCCATTTCTATAAATGTTGTGTTTACATGTATCTCTAAAATAATGTCTTTCCACCAAAACAAAAGACCCCATTGTTTTAGAGACAGTGAGTTTCTGCTAGGAATATTATGATAATTATATGATGTACATGTACCACAATGTGGACCATTACTACATGAACATTTATGTGTGTTTATGTCACAGGGCTCAGAAATATATTGACTACTCAGGTCTACAATATGTAAGTTTGTAATGCTAATTATGCATTTAAGCCAAGCAGCTCATCTGCATGGTGGAACTTAACCTGGTTCTATAGCATGAAGCAACTAGGGATTTTTCGATTATCCCCTGGACATAAAGCCAGTCCATAACAGGGCTACCCTCAACATTAACACATTTAAACATGTATGAAGGAAACTGATGCCTGATTTTTAGGGCCGTTTGATCTACATTTTCTGTTCTCTCTGACAATGGATCTACATGATATAATCTGCAGAACACTGATCACGTACATTGTACACTGTACATTGTAAGCAACAACAACAACATAAGCTTTAGCATTAAAAAAACAAACAAACAAACAAACAAATCATAACAATGATAATGCAATGCAATGATTACTATAGTCAATCAAGTGTCATCAGCATCATTTGATAACAAATTATTACGTAAATCATTACATAAATGAGACAAATTTCACCAAATGTGAATTTACGGAAAAATTCTGTGAATTCATCAATTTAATTATTAATTCTGTGTAAGATAGCTGATTAAAGTCGACAAAATTTTGTTGGATTTGATTGTAGAATTTCTCCCTTGGGATTGAGTATTTTGGACAATGGAAGAGAAAATGAAATTCGTCTTCAATTATACCCAAGTTACAAATAGGGCAGAATCTATCGTTGCGGGAAGTTTGATTATATCTTCCAGTTTCAATCATGAGTTTGTGGTTACTTATAAGCTATTTTAAGCGAAATACTGCAGAACTCTCTGTCAGGTTTCTGTTGGGACACAAATAACAGGAAATGGACTGTTGTTCCTTTCCATTTCTTTTACAGTTGACCCCAAGTAAATGGTTTGATTTGTAGGGGTCAAGATCATTCGTCATTTTGCAGGTCAAAATGAAATTCAGTTAAAAATTGTTTCAACCTAATAATCAATTCTCGGTTTCCTTTATTTCCCTTCAAATTTCTTGGTTTGCCACGTGAAAATTGTGTTTTACTTTTTGCATGAATTAAACAAAGGTCAAGGAGTAGTGACGTCACTGGACGGCATTAACGGCCGGTCGGTTCAGACGTTACTGAGGGAGTAATAACGACTCGAAGTAATCGGATGAAATTCAGGCTAGATGCAAAGAACCGCGACCTGAACTTCAGCAAGAGTAGCAATGAAGAAGACCAGTGCATTCATCAACTGGCTGTTATAAAGCCCAAGAATGAGCAAATACAGAAATAATGCAGAATGGTTTTGAAATACTCGTTTAAGCTATTTTTAGGTCAAATGTACCTTTGAATTCATGATAATTACAGCTCCAAAAGGTTCCAACAGTGTGAATGGCAGAGAAAAATACTTCAAACTATTAATTTTAAGAATTGAACTGTGAATTTGTCGCATGGTTCCGTGGTATGAGGCCTCACTTTCTGCGCTGAGGGAAGCTGGGGTGCAGGTTCAAATCCGGGCACGGCTACTTTCCTATTTTTTTTTTGGTTTTTGTCTATGTTTTTTTCTTTCATCGTATTTTTTTCCCCTCTGGCCTGTTTCCGGTTATTCTTATTGCTGCCCCTTTTAGCTTCGCGAGATTTTTGGGATAACGTATTTCTATTTTCCGGTTCATGCCCACATAAAGGAGTATTGTTTCATTTCGGTTTTATTACAAACCAGAGGATATACACTGTAAGTAACATTAGCTTTGACTTGCACTTCGCTCAAATTTAAGGCAGCAGTTATACAAAAGCCTTAACTAGGGTTAACGCATAATTCAAACCAGAGATGGTTGCAAAAAAATCCTCAATTTACAGGCTTACTTGAAAGGTTGCGTCTTCCACTTTGGTCGCCATTAATCGATACATGTTGTTTTGCATAGCGTTGAATTCATTCATGGCAAAATCCAGCGCATCTAGAACTTCAGGATCATCAGTCTTCCGTTCCTCTATTCCCCCCACCAAAGCATCAGATCCGAGGAAGCAAGGAACCAACATTAATGCGAAGAAAAATAAAGACAACGCCATGTTCGTTTCGGTCCTGTTTGTGCCAGCAGCCACTGCGTCACATGACTTTCCGGTTTCCGGATTTCATCGGTTTTTCGCCCTCGTTCTCAAGTTAGACACACTTCTGTCAAGGACATCTCGCACGCATCGCACTTGCTTTCCGCGCTAGTTCGTTCACGGTTGTTTCTACGCTGGGCGCTACACCAAAATTAAACAATTTCAGCCGTCTCGCCTCCTCAAGTCGAAGAGAGACTCATGGCCATGGCTGAAATTCAAGGTGTGGCGCACAGCTCAATCAAAACACATAACAGAATACTGTTAAACAAAATACCGAAAAAGAAAAATACAAATGTACAGTCATCCTTGCTTTTTCCTCTCTTTTTGTTGACTAGATCAACCAGAATCTGGCCGTTTGGCCCTTCACGCACAATCTTTCTTAGTCGATTTAATAGTCGATGAAGAATTAAACAAAAGAATAAAACAAAAATATATATATTTTTCACAAATTTGCCCTATATACTTTTTTGGTTTATTCTTTTATTTACTTCTTCATCGCCTTGCCGTAAGGATCAGATTGCCGTTTTATGATCGATTTTCTACAAGTTATTATTGTTCTGCTCCAGGCCTACTCCGGCACCACTCAACCGTTTGTTGCTGTGGGCTTGCTAATATTTTATATTTTCGTGTTGAGCAACCCTCATCATCATCACCATCATCATCGTCATCATCGTCATCATCATGATCATCATCATCATCACCATCATTGTCGTCATCATCGTCACTATTATTTGAGCCACGGTATCCTGCTATCGGGTCAGTCGAATAAAAGCCAGCAAAGGGAGACTCTTCTGTTCAAGCCAGGTAATAAATGTCCAACCTATGATGCCAAGGTCCCTATCAGAGCCTCTAAATTAAATAAGTTATTAGTAATCTCCACAACATTCAATACGTAACATCAGTAGTACGCTTGCTCCGCTTTACTCATTCTCTCTGTACGACTTCTAATCATAATCATCATAATCATAATCTTAGGCTTGTCGTTATTTACCGAGCTCCACCTAGTCCTAGGAATGGATTCACGGACAGAATGTTTTTGGAGGAGTTTAGTTCTTTTCTGGAGGGACTTGTTTCGACTACTAATGCCCTGTTAGTCGCTGGCGACTTTAATTTTCATATTGACGAGCCTAATGATTGCGATGCTCGACGATTGTTACAAGTCCTGGAATCGTTCGATTTGATCCAGCACGTCTCTGAAGCGACTCATAAGAATGGTCACATACTCGATTTGATAATAACGAGAGCTTATGAGAAATTAGTTGGCCGCTGTACTGTGCACAATCCTTTTGTCTCGGATCATCTTGCTGTACACAGTTTGTTGGACCTTGCTAAATTACCACTCGAGCGTAAACGAATCTCATATCGCAAGATTCGTGATATTGATTTTAGCGAGTCTTGTGGTCAGTTGGAGAACACCAGGCTAGTAAGGGATGCTGCTTCTTTTAGTCTCGGTGAACTTGTTTATGACTATCACACTACATTAAAGTCGTTGTTAGACAGACACGCGCCTCTGAAGACTAAGACCATTACTCTTCGCCCAACCGCCCTATGGTACACTGAGGAAATACGATCTGAAAAGAGAAAACGCAGAGCTCTCAAGCGGCGCTGGCGTTCTTCAAAACGAGAATCGGATTATTCTAGATTTAAGCTTTGATCAAGAAAACGAAAGTTGACTATTACTCAGACATTATACGGGAGAGTAGTAATAATCCCCGAACTCTTTTCAATACGGTAAATAAGCTCCTACATAAGCGCGTGCCAGCGGAGTATCCTTCAGGGTGTGCGTCTGATGGTGATCTTGCTAACAAGTTCATTGACTTCTTTAGTGAGAAGATTACAGTTCTGCGAAACTCACTTGACTCCATATCTGATATTGTTGTGGAGTCCGATGGCATTGTCCATCAGTGTGCCTTGTCATGTTTTAAGTCTGTAACATCGTCTGATGTCTCGGAATTACTTAGTAAGATGACCATCAAGT
>NC_133204.1:46813171-46840671 GCF_958299795.1 Porites lutea | reverse complement strand
GGAGTCAAAATTGTTAACATTTGATCGTCAAGATGGATAACGTAAAAAGGGGCCCCAAAGACGTCGATCCTCCCAGGGCGGTTAGGCATGGTTCAATTTGACCTGTTACCATTTCCCCCGAGGCAACCCCCGGGACAAGTCCAACTTTTCGGGCCCGGGAGTGGGGGATTGTTTGAAGCGATCCTGTCCCGGGGGTAGGGGGTGGGGCAAATCAAAAATAACTTCTCTTTGATTTTGCCAGCTACGTGTCATTTCTTGCGACTGTATATGAAGACGGATACTAGACTTTTAATATATATAGATAAGTAGAGAGTCAGTCCAGTGTTCTTATGAAGTCGTGTTCGATCATGTCAAGGAGGCCTACCTCAGATTATTATAGCCTGCGAAAACATCCGTTTCTCCTCGCTCTTCGCCGCTGGGGACGTTTCCGTGCGAAACGCCCCCAGCGGCCAAGAGAGAGGAGAAACGGATGTTTTCGCAGGCTAAGATTATTAGTATTTTACTGATTTTTTAATCTGGAACTTGATTAAAGTTAAAGTTTATAATCAATATCACTCCTTCATATAAATGGGATTCAGGGGTTGGGGGTGGGGGGGGGGGGGGGGGGTGAGGGGGAACAGCCTTCAAACTGGTTGGCCCGCGGCTTAATTTTGGCCCGCTCACTGAACAGTGTAGACGATAGTAATAGTGGTTAACTAGCATTCCCTTAGCTAAAGCAGTTTAGCCTACGCTTTTGCGGTTGATGAGTGAAGTTAGCCCTCGTAGCAACCGTTTCATGCAGCTAAGCGTTTCAAACACATTGGGTATGGAGCTATCATAAAGGTTCCAATACGAATAAACAACTGGATCATTGCATACGGTTCGATTCTATAGTTTTGATAGAGTACTAAAGTGATGACGTCATAAAAATGAAATTTCTGAAATTATGGGATTTGTCAGGATATTCTGAAAGAACAATGTCCAAGAGGCCTACTTGCCAAAAATGAGCATTTCGCGGCAAATTGTCTCTGAGATCGTAGCCCATTTATACTCAGAAAACTCCATACAAACCCTTCTAATTTGTTTTTGGATCGACCCAAAAAAAATTTAGAAGGGTTTGCATGGAGTTTTGTAAGCATAACTGGGATACGATCTCAGAGACAATTTGCCCCCAAATGCTCATTTTTGGCAAGTAGGCCTCTTGGACATTGTTCTTTCAGAATATCCTGACAAATCCCATAATTTCAGAAATTTCATTTTTATGACGTCACACTTTAGTACTCTATTGGCTTTACTTATGTATGTGACTTCACCGATCGGCAGAGCACCTTACCGTCCTTACATATGAGTAAATTCTGCTGGCGACCTCTGGATGGCTTGCAGGCTACCCCGTCCCCGCTATCTGAACCGCATCTAGAAAAAGCTATCGCAGTTAGGTTACAAGTTTTCTTTAGCTAGTGCCTCAGCTCGTCCCTCGATAGCTTTACAATACTTTTTATTCAGTATCGATACATAGTCTACTGACACGGATTTCACTATTTACAAAACATGTTAAAATCCTATTGACGCATCATCAACTCTCAGTAATAATAAATCTAGAATGATAGTTTGTTAATTGAAAAGTACAAACTTACAGTAATCATAAAAAATGTAATGATTGCATAACTAGTCAAACTAGTCACGAAACTTCCATAAATTCGAAGACGAGGACGCCTACGAGGAGATTTGACGAGGCTTTTGTTATTTCGCGTCTTCTCAAAATAAAGTAGCCACCCCGGAAAGCTTCGTTGTCCTTTTTTTCACCATAACAGTTACAACGATTATTTTTATTGAAGGAGGTTTATAGGCCCTCGCCCGATCGCAATATGATAGAACTTCAAAAATCCCATGACTTGTTTCAGTCCCTACGACATTTTCACCAAAACCCGTGGTTGAATGACGACGGCTATTACGTTTTACCTAAAAAATGACGCTAGTTCACAAGCGTGCACTATTTAGTGAGAAAACCTTCTGTCCTCGCCTTGGAAGTGACTTAAAGGACTCTATTTATAATGCACTTATCAGCGCCCATCCCGGGGGGTGACTCAGGGGAACCCCCGGTCATTTGCACAACGACGTTTACAAAATTCCGCTACCCAAAACCAAGATTGTTTAACAAAAAGCTATTAACGCCCCTCCCCTGGGTGCAAAGAAGTGTGCTCTCTCAAGTCCAAAGGGGTAATATTTCAAAAGAGTTCTATTTGCCATAATTTATTTTCCTTTTTACTATAATTATACATATAAGAGTTGATTAAAAATAAGTAAAGAAAGCTATCCCACTTGTTTTCTACACATGATGAGGTTCAGCTTACCTTTTAAGTCATGGAATGGAGAGAATATTCTTGTTTCCAGGTAATGAAGAACTAGGATTCCTTGAATATATTTTGAAACAAAATGCTTTATATTATAAATATTTATGGATATTTACAAATCCTGCGGGTCTTTTCGCGGGGATCCTGCGACGAAAGTGCAAAAGCAATCCAATCCCCCCATCCCGGGCTTAAAATCGAACAAAGTTGACAAATCCCGCGCCATGCCCGCGTATGTCCCCGGGGTTACCCCACGGGATGGCCGCTGATAAGTGCATAACTCGAACGCCGCGTAACTACACTATCATTACATATACATGGTTCAAAACCATTTAGACAAGACCTTCTTAAATTACTTATAAATAATATTATTAACATTCATAAAAATATATCTAAAAATAACCATTTTTTTCTTGAGGCAGTTATCGTCTGCTTTTATCTATTGTGCATTTGATTATATCTACATAGAAACTTGCGCTTACAAATTTTTAAATTAAATTATTTTTGATTATTTAAATTATTATTAATGACATTATACCCACAGGAAACGACGAGTCAGACCAGTCTCAGTGCGCTAAATCGCCCCATGTAGGGGGATCCAAGACAGATTCCAGTCTTCCTCCGGTTGGGCTATAGAACTTGGATTCCGGATTCCTTGAGCTGTATTCCGGATTCCAAAGCTCATGATTCCAGATTCTACAAGCAAAAATTTCCCGGATTCCGGAAACCGGATTCCCTTGCATGGGGCATGCTAAATTTCAACCGACTGTAGCCTATCGTATTTATAATATAATGGATTCTTAACTACCTCTCTTCAATGGAAACGTTTGTTGCTTAAAAATATCAACAAAATGGTACCGAACTAGTTAGACTAGCAATTTCAGTTTTCACTAAACCACTATAAATATTAAAATTTGCTTACAAAAATATCAAATACATGGTGAAAAAATATTAGACTACTCGTTAAAGATATAATAAGAACCTGGATGATATCTGTCACTAATAAATACAAATTTTAATTTGTATTTATTAAGATAATGAGACCACCTTAATTTAAAAATATTAAATATACAACAGGCTTGTTTACCGTTTGTCTAACTAGAATTATGTTATTGACTTGAGCATCTGTTATTATATTGCTGATCTTCTTTAGGCAGTGGTGTTGATTGACTGTGCAGAACAACAAACTGACAATCATGAGGCACGAACTATTACGTAACTATTCATGGCCTGTCGTTTACATAACAAGATGGTAATATATGCCATTTGATTCAACGATTTTTACAGTAAAATCATTGTTGGTATAGTCTTGAATCAGGCTCGAAATGGTAACAAATCAATACATTAATTCTTGAAAAAGGAAGCCAAAACTTGTTTTTGCTGATGTTGACAGTGTATCAAAGAAAGATAGCTGACAGCTGTTGAAACTGCCAACACCTAGTAGAGAACAAAGTTTGGCTATGTTTAAAGGAGAAATGAATTTATAGGAGACTTGCACCACCATGGATTCTTGTAAAACTAAGAAAATGACACTATCATAATGATGATGATAATTATTCCATTCCCTTTCTAACAAAAGTGAAGCACAACTTGTTAACTGACCTGTAGGATTTCTCAACGAACCGGTATTTTGAAACACTTCTGCGTTTAAAATTATAGTTTGCTATTTTAAAACTATAGCTAAAAATATATTTTAAAGCTAGTTAAACTAGCTGCAAAAAGCAAGTTGAGACCTAATAATAACAAATTACATAGGCACATTAAAAGTAGCTCATTTTAAACTAGTTTTCTACAACGTTCTTGGTTTTTAAACTACAAGTGTTTCGCTGTTACTGTAGTAACATTTTGCTAGAGCCGGTGTGAAAGCGGCGAGTATAGCAGGCGTTGGAACTAGCTGGAAATGCCTCTGGTAACCAGTTTAGCGAGCTACAACTAAACCGGTACGAAAAAAAAAATTACGGAAATGAGAGAAAAATGAAAACTAGCTAAAGAGCAGGCAAAGTTAAGATAACAGGCTAACATTCTAATCTTGCGACTTTGCCTTCCATGATGCTAACGTCTACTCATAACTTCAAAATGTGCTTATTTCAGTAACCGATGGGGCTTATATAAAAATATCCTACTGGTAAAAACTACCCACTTTCGATTATTACTACATGTAATACATACTCTGTGTAACCCTACTTTTTACTACACTCAGTCTGTTACTCTACACAAATATTAATTCAAAGTTCACTCACAACAAAGTTTCTCCGCCAAGTCTTTTCTGTTAACAAGTTCATGGCACAAAGCGTGATACAATATTTTGTAGGTTGCATCACTACCTTTTTTGTTCTTCCAGTACAACAGCATTTTGTATGGCTTTTCACTGTACTCTTCATTCTCTTTGTGAAAACCAGTCAAGCGTGCGTCATCGATTTCTAGCCGTCGCCCAAGTGCCTTCCAACCCTGAGCAATATCCACTGACAACATCTCTAGTTCTTCATTGGAGGGTGTACCTTGTTTTACTGTAAAGAAATCATGGATCATCATACGTTTCTCTGGGAAACTGCCCACCTAACCTCTTCTTTGCCAACATTAACACTTACTTCTCACTTAGGGACAAATGTTGGCTTAGGGGAGGGGTAGGTGGGCAGTTTCCCAGAAACGTATAATGATCCAGTGATTACATAAGAGGCATTAGTAAGAAGACAGCGTTACCCAGCGCCGGGTTAGTGCTCTAGTCCCATCCTGACCACTTGCTAAATTTGCACTAGCTCGGTAGGTAGTCCGATTCTCAAATCCTTGGTCACGCTTGAAATAGCCAACTGGTTCACCTTCTACTATTTCGGATACTTAACCATGTTCCATTTGAATTATTCATTTTATTATCCTTGAAAAGCCCTACATGGGGTGGTTCTTAGCAAACACATCGGCGACTTTTTTTCAGAACAATGTCTGTTTAGATAATAGATGTGGATAAGAGCCAGTGAAGATCGAGGGCCTCCCTTGTACTGCAAATATTACGTTTTGGTCACAAGAAACAGCAGATATTTCAAACTGTCCTCAAAGACACAAGAAAGGAACAATTGATTCCTTCATCTCCTTCAAGCACAAATGGATCCGAGATCCACCCTTTGTAACTGGCTGCTTAACAGTCCTGAATTGGAAAATGGCAGTGATAAATGACACGGCCTCACAAATGCACAACTCGCCACACCGTCACACACAAAAAATATGTTGCTCCACGTAGCAATCGTTACGACAAAAGGAGGAATAATAAAATTTATCCCGCTCCAATCGTAAGACCTGCATAATTCTAATTTATATGAAAAGACTTAGAGTTGATTGATGCAAGAAACACTCTTGACCGGGTGACAGTGGAACGTTTTACAAGAGTACAGTACGGCTTCTTTAATAGGAGCTACAATATCTTGCAAGTAATGCTAAAGAGCAAGGACCAGCGTCAAATCTCCTACTCACTATAATTAAAATAACTAACAATTCAGAAAACTGTGAGCACAAACCCTTAAGGTTGTTGAGCGGCTTTTAACAAACATATAAATGATTTCACTTTGTTTTCAATCGTTCATCAACAAAAAATTGGACCTCTGTGGCCTGTGGGGGTGGGGGAGCGCACCCGTCGCATCCCACCCCCCTCCATACGGGCCTGATCTTTATATAGTTAAAACCCTACATACACTTTTTAAAAATACTTTACTTTACCTCCGTACATTTACAGTGTTTCTTTCAGCAAAATACGAGAACAACTAAAAGCTCAAGGATGCTAATTAACTCACCAAACTTTGAACTAGTAAAGTAACTTGCCTACTAAGTACTCAATTTCTCTCAAGTTCGTATTTGAGGCTCCCGGTGAAGCTTTGCCTTCTCGAAGCTTCGCCGCTTATTATTTGCCCTCTCGACATATCAGGCTATGAGATGAACGTGTGTGCGAAATTCTCAAAGTTCCAGTTTTCACTAGACAAGCTTCTTTAATCATTCTAATTTAGACCTCCAAAGAGGCGAGTCAGAGAAAGAAATCAATCTATCAACAGAATCTATGAAAATGGGCAAGCGTGCTTCAAGGATCACGCAATGCCCTCTGGGTTACCGGGCTAATCATTGATAGTTTTCACTTTCTGACAAGGAAATCTGCTCATCTTATAATCTGGGCTCAGGCAGCCCAGTTAACTAGAGAGAGATACTGTAGGTTAATATATGACGTTATTTGCATTTTGTCAATGAGTGCACTGCTACTGTATTTGATTGAGAGAGTACTTAACCCCTAAAAGAAATGACTCACTTAACTGTAAGAAACAGTAGCCAAATTGAAGTCTCTGACTTGTAATCTTTGGTCAAAAGCTGCTTTAAGTAAATAGGTAGATGTTAGCAGACTTCCCCCTGCATAGTTCCTTCACTTTAATGTTTACACTTCGCTGCATCAAATAAATCCTTTTAGAGCAGAAAGTCATTTCATCACCTGCATGCATGTCAACGTATATCATATAGTCAGGCCCTGTCAGGCGCCTGTTTCATCAAATGTTATAAGTAAAGATCAAGTTCAAAAACAAAGCATGCATGCAGGGAAGTGATTGTTCAAAAACAAATATTAACATGCTGATACAAGAATGTATTGGTCAAGTGCCAAAATCAGACATTTTCATAATTATTCATTACAAATTAAAGGTTTTTGAACTTAACCACTCGTTTTGAAGAAGCAAATGTCATGCCGGTATATATTTGAAGAACAAGAAATTTAATAACAGTTGAGTAAGTGGGTATTTAAGCTACAACAAAAATCCTAAGGAAAATTATTGAAAACCATCCTCCTATGGAACTATAAACATATCAAATGTATGCAAATGACTTGTAGCATATAAGATCCACTTTTGCAATAGTTTGGATGCCTCTGATGGCCCTCTCCTCATGCCCCCCCAAACGATAACACTTTTCAAAACATGGCTTTGGGTAGAGTAGATAGGGTGCACAAAATACAACTTTACCCCGGGGAGAGGAGGCAAAGGGAGTCAGTTAAAGTCGTATCAGGTTAAGTGTCCCAAAACTTTTGATCTCCATTGTAGAAGTTTGAGAAAACAATGTTTCAGAACAGTTAACACAGGTTCAGTTCAAAAGGATGCTTGCAAAGGGTTGGAGTTCTCAAAAAAAGAAACAATTCACCAACGAAGTCTTAACTGTGTTTCACCCTTCCATCCTCTACACATTAATCTTTTCTGGGAAAGCATGCTTATGGAAGACACTGGAGAAGAAACCATTCTCTCACAGCCTGGCATTAAAACCTTAAGCTCTCTGATAGGAAATGTAGTCATACACCCATTAGATTTCATTAAAACGTCAACTTTGAAGGCTGCTTAAAGAAATTCCTTAATACACCAAGGTGTAAAATTAAAACTTAAAAAATTCATTTATCAGGAAATACCTTGTAACATGGAAGGCCTTTCAGTTGCACAAGATGAAGTGGCTGCCGGTCTGCTGGCAACTGTGGCAGAAGCTGAAGCCGCTTCATCTTCAACTTGCATCTGTTCCCCATCATCATCCTCATCCTCAGATGTGGAGCATTCAATATCTCTCCTATCAACCTCATCAGGTTCAGCTGGATAAACTGAATAATGAGGAAAAAAGAATAAACATTCAGTTCAGGACGTATGTTACATAAATTTGTGCATCTGTCAAAATGAAATGAATCCTAAGCACCTTGACCCCTGGGCCATAGTGAGGAATATAACATTTACCTGCTCATAAAAACATTGCTTAATCCCCCACCATCAGGGATAAAGTACTCAGAGGCTTTTAACATGCTACGTAGCATGTTAAAAGCCTCTAAGCTCCGGCCCCTATTCAATTAAATAAATAGATAATGATTTGGAGGTAGCAGTCCACAAAGTGGCTCTTTGTCTACCTGATTCCTGGTTGAATTGGAATAATTTTGGAAAAGTTGGTTTTTGAGTAGAGGGGAAAACCCGAGTACCTAGAGAAAAACCTCTCAGAGCAAAGGAGAGAACCCAGGGGCCCCACTCACATATTTTAATGACGGGGGGGTCCGAAGAATTTTTTTAGGTCTGACATTTTGGCCAAAAGGGATTTTTTTGGGTCTATGAAAGACGCCGGCATTTCTTTGGGTCGCGAAAACAACACAGGGATTTTTTCGGGTATTGTATTTTACGTCAGCTCAAATCAAAAATAACATAAGCGCAATTTATAGTTTTGTTTTTGACCAAAACCAAAGTTGAAGTTGGCATGTTTTAGCTTTCCAGAAGATAAATAATAAAATTTGCTGATGCAAAAACACTGAGGGATTTTTTTGGGTATGCTAAAAAAAGTAGGGATTTTTTTGGGTAGAAAAAAGCAATTAAAGCGATTAAAAGCACTGCATGAAACGTGAACTACTAAAATCCCTTATTGTGAGTCATGAGTACACATACATTAAAGGAATTAACTCATTGACAGTTGTACTGATCCAAAATGACCCCAACTGCAGGCATCAGTTTGCTTACCTACATGTAATTATAAACAGAACTTTGGCTTGTTTCGAGGCGAGGACGGTCTTTTCCTATTATTCCCTTTTCGCTCTGAATGATACATAGTTTACAGATTCCACCATACATAAGGATGACACTTGGAAGCAGACTGCCACAGGTAACAGCGTAACATTCCGTAGATGATAATCGGGGGATGGAGTAGGTAGAAATTTTCCGAAGGAATGCATATACTGCAGGATACCAAATCAACGGTACCCCTTTCAGCACTTCTCCTAAATCATTTTGACGAGGATGACTTATGACTATGTTTTCGGCTTATTAGAATGACAATAAAATTCTGGAAACCGTCAGTTCTGCTATCCTTAATTATTTGCCTTAACTTTTGTCCCTTTAATAGCTATTTTGTTTTCCAGGTACGAACTTCCATACTGGCAGCTACGCCCTACCTATTATTCATAACAGAATAATAAGGGTTGGGAGACAAAGGAGGGTAAGAATTGAGAAGCAAATTACATGTAGGTGAGAACCATTTGAACCCGAACTTCACTTTGACCCACAACATCTATCTCACTTTAGCTTTAGAAGGACCCTGATAAACACTTCTAATAAATTAGTTATGAAGTAATAGGGCTTGACACATGACCAGTTTTTTTCCTCCTTGCCTATGGTGATCACCAACATGGTCGCAGCTAGGAGAGCTGATGGTGGTGTTGCTGAGGGTTCTTATAGCTTCAAGCCACAACCCCGTTTAAAATGAAATCTTGTCCACCCATACAAGATGATACAGAAGTTGGTCTCACATGTTCAAGTAAACATCTAAATCAGTACTAGGAATTAACTTTATTTTAAATGAAAACTACTTGGGGGCAACCACACTAGCTGATTTCCTCCAGGTTGCTATTATGCATGCCTGGCACGTATGAAAAAGCCAGCATCCTTTTGGACTAATCCACTTACATTTTAAATGAATGAATGAAATGAATACAATGCAATTTGATCACATGCTCTTGGCCCTTTCCTTGCTAGATGTGTTATTTAAACCCTGCTTAAGACTTGCCAATCCCAAAAAGGCAAAAAATGCGAGATTCTGAACCTCGAACCAGGAAAAGCAGCAACAATGGGTAAAAAGTCATGAGACGTCCCAAATTTCCTAGTGAAAGGACTTCCAGTGAGGATATTATGGGTATTGTAAGCTACTCTATCACTTTAACGCTGGAGCAGTAAACATCATTTTTTTACTTTTCAGGGGTTTTATAATTTCTATGTTTTGCCCGTTGTTTTGTTAGTGGCCATCTTGAAACCAGAGAAACAAAAATTAAACAGTAAAACGTCTGCACATTTGGTGGCAAAAATTATGTAATCAAATGCGACCGCTAAGTGTTTTCTTTGGATTGAGCCAATATCTATATCTATACTGATATCTAACCTTGGCAACAAACCCTACAAAAAAAAAAATTAAAAATTAAAATTTTTTGGGAGTTTGTCTTTTCGAGAAAGAGTGGGAAATCAGTTGCCAAATCATGAGAGACTGTGAAATTGTGAGACTCAAAAGTCGTGAGACTTGGCAAGTCTGCTGCTTTCACCCTTGGTATGAATGTAAAGTAAAAACCCATTTTACAAAGATCGGAGCACCATTAACTGAATGACTGAGGTCTCAGCTTAATTATCAAAATGCTGATTTACATGTATCTTCTAAAAGGCAAACTGTACTAGTTCTACTGATAAACAGACTAAAATTTGCTCTTAATTTTTACAGTGAATCTGTTATATAATAATGCACTGTAAGTCATGACATAATATATTGTTGTCTGTATAAAATTTGTTCTTATGCTAAAACCTACCACATAGTTTAGGGTTAGTCATTGTAGCTTCAGCCATACAGCTGTAATTTGTATTGTGCTGTTTATATAGTTTACTATAGAACAGGCCCTGAGGTATGTTCAAACATTGGATAGCGCTATCCACTGGATAAATCATGATCCAGCAGATAAGTATTGGGGAAACTAATTTCACCATCCACTGGATAGAGATTTATCCGGTGGATAGCGCTATCCAGCCTTTGAGCAATTGAGGCCAGATAAATTTACCTCAAAAACCAAGAGACTCACCTTCTGGAAGACCAGCAACTATGACAGCTTGGACAAAATAGGTTATGATTCTCCTTATGGCATCTTTAAGACGTACTGGCACCAAACAGCCATCCTTTTTACAAAGATCATTTATCGCTAAAACAACACCAATGTTGCTTCTACGGCCACATTTGGCAAGGCTTGACAACAGGCACCCATTCAAATTCACAGCTTTTATTTTAAATTTCTTCAACCTCTTGTCAACTTCGGAGGGAATGCCCCTTAACCTTCCCTCTTGG
The DNA here is from genome assembly GCF_958299795.1 of Porites lutea. NCBI lineage: Eukaryota > Metazoa > Cnidaria > Anthozoa > Scleractinia > Poritidae > Porites > Porites lutea. The sequence goes on along the minus strand of NC_133204.1, from coordinate 46,829,500 downwards.
CAAGCAATGGAATAGCCAACAGTAAACTCTTCATCTGTCTCAAACTTTGGAGCACTTGCAATTGGCACATCCTCTTGGGTCTTGTTGGCCTTTGAAATGATGTCCCCTATATTGAGGAGGTCCTCACGTATTGCTTGTTCAAATGATTCATATGTTTCAGGAAATTCAGTTCCACAGAATCTGCCTTGGGCCTCAGAGAAGTCAAGTGGTTTCATCTCCTTCATCTGCTTCATATTCAAGGAGTACTGTGTGAATTTGATTTTTCTTGCACTTTTGACAGGGTACAGGCTTCCCACTTTCAACTCCCACTCTGGATCACCAAACTTCAAACACAGTCCATGCAATATGGCAAGGGTAAAATGATCCAAATAATGTGCTCCGATAGCTCTAAACAAGGCAGCCACCACATCAGCGCCACTTCCTGGAAAGGCAAATATAAGTAAGAATAAATTAGGCATTGATGGCTACACTGTTTTAGCTGTGCAGTGAGAGCTTGCTCACAGGCTAAGGACATAACTGTCAGTTCACCATTTTTGCCCCCGCAGACCTGAGGGCGGAGGCACCCTAAATTACCCCACATAGCTAGATAGAAGTATCGTTTTTATTTCGTTGTAATGGTAATAATGCAAAATCTTCTTGATTTGAATAAAGTAGGCACACAAGGTGGTCCTGGTTAATCTTTCAGCATGTGCGCAAGGCGGTCTTGGGAAATTCTGGAAACATGTTATTGACCGGCCAGCATTACGTAGATTCCATCCTCTAGAACCACCTTCTGTTCTTATAAGGTACACACTTACATGAAATTTCTAAGTCTCTTCAAATTTCTACTCTTCTAATCTTTTTCTAATTCTCAGTCGTTCAATTATTTTTAGAAAAAAAAAAAGGAGATTGAATGTGGCATAAGCGGAATTCAAACCCAACGTCCTAGAAACCGAAACCCTCTTATACCACTACACCATGCACAGTCGATTCATCTGCAAGTTATGTTTTCATTTTACATATTTATAGTGACAAACCTCACGGTAAATGAAAGCTAATCATTCAGAGTTAGTGCTTAGCTCTAATCACTATTGTCAAATGTCATAAGTACCTAAGAGCATAACCTAAGAGCATAGAAATAAAGAGATAATGTATTGAACATTAGAAGACTAAACATTTCAAAACAAATGTCTAAGGCGCAGGGGCTGATGTAGTGAGAACTATTGCTACTGGTAATGAATGGTGGCTTCTACTGTATGATAGGTTTCCTTACACTGCATCTGACTGTTCTTTGTGAGGGGGACATGGGGGTTTATATTTATGGTATTATCGCATTGAGCTTTTTTGTTGCGAGTGGTATTTCGGTAATTTTGATTTTAATGTGCGGTATTGCAGTATCATCTAGCCCTGTGGTATACCGTTTTTCATCCTTTTGGTTAACGGTATTCGGTAAAAGAAGATCCTTCATGGTTATTTTTGCAGTACCATTTATTTGCATTCACCTGCTGTCTAATGCAGGTCGATACAATGTGCAACTACTGACCAACAGTAAGGAAAACAGGTTAATAAAAGTTAATATAATTTTAAGACTATATACTTAATGGTAAAATGATTAAAAAATCTATGATGAAATTGGAAGGGCATCCAATGACCGGGCTTTTTGACCGTTTTTCTCATCATCATCATCATCGGTATTTTGTCAATTTTTAACACGGTATTTTGGTATGTGCCAATATTTTTAACGGTATTGCAGTATTGGGAACCCCAAATGTCCCCCTCCTTAACCCATATACATGCTCCTGGGAAGTTTGCCGTAAATTGCTAGTCGAGCCACTTTCTGGTCAAACGCAAGCCATTAACCACCAAAACTGCTAAAACTTACGTTGTTTTATACTTGGATCTGATTCCAAAGCTGGCTTCTGTTCCACATGCAAAATATCAGCTTTCGAAGTTTGGGCACGTGTAGAAAGCAAAATTTCTAGTTTCTAGTCTCATCTTTTACCTTTTACTTTGAATTCCCTTCTCCCCCCTCATTTTTTTTACTTCTGACTTGGCTGTATCATTCTGATTACATCACAAGCAGTACAAGGGTATAAAGCTGTTTCCGCACTGGTGGTTCAGGGGTGAATGGGTTAATAAAAAACAATATCTTCTTATTCCATTCGTTAAAAAAAAATAAAATCATTACTGAAACAACATCAACAACAGGAGTGAGTGTATAGGTCTCACAGAAAGGAATTTGGGAATGCTTGGAAAGCAAGACATTGTACAATAAAGAACTGACCTCGCTACATATGATTACAAATACACAGCAAATCTCTTGTCAACTTCCCACAAATTCAAGAATGCATAACGTGGACATGTGTAACCAACCTCGAAATTATACTTATAATTATTTTTTAACCCTAATTCTGCATAAAAAGCCTGATGATGCTGTAAATTTAATGTGACAGTATGCAAAATCTACCTAGTATTAAAAAAAGAAAACTGTATGTTAATTTCAATTGATAGATAATATATGTAACCTCGAAATTCCACATAAATTAATTACTGGCTTCTTAATTTGTTTTGTCAAATTGACTTCATGCAGTCGGTCATGGACACAGTGTCTATAAGTGTCTGCACCCAGCCGGCCAGCCCTTACTAATGTCTATCCTAGAGAGGAGTAAGATAGATAATTTTCAAAGACTAAAATCATTTTTTCAAGGACTTTTTTTCCCCAATAACATAGGAAGTAAAGACCTTTAAAATATGCAGGTGTAGGGGGGTTTGCTTATTTTTTTTGCGAAATCTTCCTTCATTAAGGCACAGTTAAAAGGGTACTTCAAATAACAGAAAATAAACTATGCCAAGAACACTGAAATCGCTTTCATGATCACAAAGGAAAATTTGTGTATTGCTGTGCTTTCAATCGTTCCTTTGAGCAGAACATTTTTTTTTTTTAAAAAAGGTTATTTTTATTCAAGGAGCTTTCAAAAATATTCAAGGACTTCTGTGGAAAATTCAATGACTTTTCAAGGATAACCAACGATTTTTCAATTTTCAAGGACTTTTGAAGGCCTGTGTGAACCATGTGATAGACCAATTATTGGGAGTCCACCCGTATCTTGACCGAAGGGGGTTGCGAAGGTAGTCATGACCATGCAAGAGACTGGACTTGTCATCAAGCATGCAGTGCCAGTATGCCGCGGTAAGATCAACCATTGAAAAGATCTTTGCTTGAGCCAGCTCTGGCATTAGGTCTAGAATCGGCAGCTGATGTTTCTCTTTCGAAGGCTTGGTTCAACGGAGGTGGATCTATGCATATTCTGAGGGCGCCTGACCTCTTTGTTGTGATAAAAACACTGCTCACCCATGCCATGGGCTCATCTACTACTGCTAATACACCTAGATTCTCTAGGTGGTCTCGTTCAGCTTTAAACTTCCCTCTTAGGGCTGTTGCGATCAATCGCGAAGGTGTTACGGAGGGCTCAGCATTTTCACCAACTCTTGGGTGGACTGTGCCAGGTAGGGTTCCAGGATTCTTCGAGCAAACTTCTGGATAGCTTTGGACTAGCTCGTCAGACTAGCTCGTCAGCTGTTGCAATGCTTCAGATGTGACTCTCCACATTGCTTCTTTTGGGGAGGTGGAACTGTGACAAAGTGATCTTCATACACAGTTATCAGGTCCATTTGTTGTGCTATGTGTACACCTGTCAGCGGTGTCAAGTCATCAGGAACAACAACAAATTCAACTGCATGAATACTTCTTTCTAGTTTTAGGATTCGTGACTTTAAGCAGGTAGTTGTTCTGAGGGGTTTCATAATTTCCATTCCATTCCACATCTTCACGGTTTTGTTCGATGGTTTTACGTGACTTCCTGTGGTGTGACATTTAGTGATGATATTAATTTAATTGAAGTTCCATAGTCGATTTGAAATTTAATTGTTTTGTCACTGATCATCATCTCTGTGTATATTTTTCTGGCATAACCACATGTTTGCTCAATTGCCCGGATAGATCAATGGTTCCACTGCGATAACAGCAAGGAATTCTTAACCACTAGTCTCGTAGCTGTCATCGCATTCATTGCTGTCATTAGCTCAAGTTGCTCTGAGACCCTCTACTGTTCTGTTTGTGCAGTGAGATTCGTGATGATAACAAAATTATCCCACATCTGTTTGAACTGTTTCCAGTTTCCAGCTATGTTAGTAGTTGTCTTCCATGAATGAAGTTTTGGCGATGTGATCCCTTGTATAAGGGGATAAGCGGATAAGGGGAACTGCTTGCATCACAACACTCGGCTAAGACAGCAATGTATGTGGAGCTTGTGAGCCAATGGACTCCTCTGGAGTTTCTTCTGATTCCGACATTGGACTCCCCCTAAGACTCTACCAGGGTCCTAAACCAGCTGTGTCACTGCCACCATGTTTCAATATCACCACATAAGATCAGTACTGAATTCACTATAATCAAATCTCGAACTACTGATGGATGAACAGCGAGGATACTTACGATGAGCTTAATTGAAGTTTGATTAACATATTGTAACAGAGTCAAGCCAGTAATGTGCCACCACTTAATTTATTATAAGGATAATATAGCTGAAACTATGCACCATGAAGTCACGTCTATTGCTGGGCCCCTTACAAATGTTGTAAACCAGAAACAAAATAATGGAAAAGTGGAATAATTTTCTCATCGCCCATATTAACTCATTGTCTCCGGCGACTAGGGCCGTCGATGTCACGACATCGACAACGAAAAAAAACATCGCAAAAAATCGCGTTACTTCCGCTTACCTCCAAATTTGGCCCACAGGAAGTTAAAAGCTTTAGCTAATTATGTGCCTAGTTCCAGCCCCCTGCGAGTTTTGAGCTTCACGCAACGATTTTTCAAAAATGTAGAAAAATGGCGGTGCGTAGTGAGAAGTATTTGGGATGTTTTTGCGTAGAATGAAAGCTTATATCGACAAATTTCAATCAAATGCAAGTCAAGCAGATTGTTTTGAAGGATTTTGGAGGATAACAAGCAAAACAAACGCGAAAATCGAGGAAAGAAAACAGTAAGAATCTTTGCCTTCAATTCCCCGAGTCGGCAATGTCTGGAACAAATTCTCTTCAAACGCAGTGAGTTCCGTCCCGCTGAGCTTTTTGCCTTCAAAGCCTTGCTTATTTTGATCACTTATATCAGTGAATTCATGTTTGCCTGTTTTTAACTCGATATTTCGCTGAGAAACTAAAAAATAAAGCGTCTTTTGAAGGTAAATATCGGGCCACAAAGTGACGCTAAAGTATCTAGTTTCGCTATGCTAATTAGCTCTGACCTCATTTGCATAATCCGATACGGTCACAAAATAAATTTGTAGAAAATTGTTAGTCGCTCTATATTTTCGACCGATATTCAGGCTGTTTGCTTAGATATTGAAGAAAAAAAATTGTGTGTACTGTATTACACAAAACAGACCACTTTCCTGGCAAAATTACACTCGTAAAAATTTTTTTTAATAATTATACAGAAATATGCTTGTTTATAATTTTTTTTGCAGAATATTATGGGTTTCCTGAGACCGAAATATTTTTTTTCTGAAAGTTTAATTTTTGCCCTTTCCAATGAGGTATAGCTTTATAAGTTACTGGAAATAACAGCTGAGATATGATTTTTTAAAGTTACATGGTCAATTTACTAAAATCCTTGCCGGAGACAATGTGTTAAGAAGCAAAGGATTATATAATATAATAATTAATTATAGCCTGCGAAAACATCCGTTTCTCCTCGCTCTTCACCGCTGGGGACATTTTGCGTGGAGGAACGTCTGTGACTCAGCAACAGAAATTCCATACTGATGATGCAAATCAATGTTTACATAATAAATCTGGTAGTCATGGGGTTCCAAATATAAATTTGTCTAATTTTATGTGTCTTCTAGTCGATTTTGGTAAAGTGTTGTGCTTATGTGCCAACGAGCTCCAGCAAAACTCACATGCTTCTTCTAGAGAAGACTATGTTCCACAAATATTGACTGTTTTTGTTAGAGATTCTTCGCATTTACATTTGACCTTTTTGGCCTTTTGTCGTTTATCTGTCATTTGTAAACAATAGCTAAAACAATGTAACTACTCCGTCAACCAATCAGCGCTTCTGACCGGATTCCGGACAGATTTTACGTCACGAGTATGGAATTTCTGTCGCTGAGTCGCAGACGTTCCTCCACGCAAAACGACCCTAGCAGCAAAGAGCGAGGAGAAATGGATGTTTTGCAGGCTATATTAATTAGTATAGTATAACTAAAATTAAGTATCTAATAACCAGAATGACACCATTGTAACCTGAATTTCATTTTGAACTGCACAGCATTTTTCATATGAGTGAAGCAACTTAAAAAACTCATTTGTGAACAAAAAGTCAGACAATTATATTTCAAAAAACTAGTTTGTAAACAGACAATTATATTTTACATTTTAACAAAATTGTCTGTTGACAAACTAGTTTTAGTTTTAGTTTTTTGCTTTTTAAAATTAATTTCAATAAATGTTCCAAATCCTGGAATAATTAATTTATTTCAAAATTGAGTCATTACAGTCAACTCTCTCTAAGACGGACACCTTTGGGACCGGCACTAAGTGTCCGCCTTAGAGAGGTGTCCGTCTTATAGAGAGTCAAATAAAAGGAGTAAAGAAAGGCAGGGACCAACTCTAAGTGTCCGTTTTACAGAGGTGTTCATCTTATAGAGGTGTCCGTTAAGAGAGAGTCGACTGTAAGACTTTTATTAGAAACATGAGGACATACTGTAAAGAAACTCACAAACCCATTGTAAAAGGAGATATTAACAATTTTTGCTGAAAAACCCAAACAGTAACCCTACCAATGAAAAATAAGCTTTATATTAGGGTGGTTATAGAACTACAGAGGAACCTCTATTCAGGGGACACCCTTGGGACCAAGGCAAGTGTCCCCTAGATAGAGGTGTCCCTTGAATGGAAGCTGGGTTAGGGTTTGTTAATAATTAACCAACAAAATAATATAAATATTAGGCCTCTGCTCTTGAAGGCTACAGAATTGCAGTCATTATCTCAAGCAGCTAGATAATGTATGAAAAAATCATGATTAATTTATCTCTTTGATGAATTCCCACAAATGCAGTACATTGATTGAAGTGAGTTAATTCATGTTTTGAAAGCCATCACAACTGTGACTAGTGAACACTTAAACCTATCAACAATTTTTGTGGTCAGTCACTTTTGACGTAGGATACCCAGGTTTGTGACCCAGAAAAAGTGTCCCTTTACTCTGAATAGAGGTGTCCCTTTAATAGAGGTAACAAATACAAAGATTGTGTAAACAAGCATTTCCCTGGGACCAAATCTTGTTCCCCTGAATGGAGGTGTCCCTTGAATAGAGCTGTCCCAAAGGAGAGGTTCCACTGTTAAAAACGGGGCATTAGAATAATTTTATTATCAATGCCCCCTTATTTTTCTCAGATTAAAACAAAACAGTAAAAAAATATGATAAAAAATAAATAGTGAAAGATATAGTACAGTTATGTAGTTTCTTGTGCCTTTGCATTAATTTGCAATTGATCTGCTGCTTATTAAGCTGGATTTATTTAAAATTCATTTTGTCCATTAACAATTGTCAATATTACTCTAATTATATATTATAATTAAAGTAAATCATGTTGTGCTCTTGGTTTGTGTGATTTGTTTGCCCTATTTTGTGTTAAATATGTCTTGATCGTGATTCTTTGACACTAGTAGGTTTATTTGACAGTATACATGTTCTTTAGGCTTCCTTGTTTTGTTAAACACCTAAGTTATTTTAGCAAGCCAATACCCCTATTAAATTAGTTAATTGTTGCTTTAATTAAGTTGTTGGTTATTTTCCATCCCTTGTTTTTCCCACTCAAATCTGTTACATCCTTTAATGCATTCACAGAATGCCTGCCACCTAGGTTAGGTATTATTAATTACCTAATGACACAAACAGGCCAGTTCCAAAAGTGCTAGAATAAAATAAGCCATTCTACAATGCAGATTAAACAGTACTTATTACTAACCAATCAAAAATGTTTCTCTGATGCTGATTGGCTCAATTCCACCAGCTAATTCTTCATAACCACCCAGTTCTTGCCATATTTGGAAGACACAGGTAATATATACAATCAATTTGATGGACAATATTGCCCAATGTAAAATCGCAACTTTGTTTTCAGGCAGCAACGCGGCAGCTTAGCTGCTGTTTTGCAATGAGTGAACCAAACAAAACTTAAAAACATTTTGCATGAATAATAAAACAATTTATTATTGAGCTGACGTTTTGGTATGATATGAAGAATTAAGTAGATCTCAGAGGCTGTTATCCACCATAACTCTCTCCTTGACCTACATAATTCTTGATATCATGCTCCGCCTCGTTCAAATGTTCGTGTTAAATATCTGTGGGACTTTCAGATTATATAAGTTTTTCATGGTTCTATATGTATGTTTATCACTTGTCTACATCAAAGAGAAATCCCTTACCTTGGAAGTAAGAAAAACACACCGTCAAGTGTTTGTTTGTTTCTGTGATCAGTGCCATTCTTGGAGCAATGAGTTTCCGTCCACAACCTTTTACTTGAGTAAGAATTTGAGCACTTTCAGCCCTGACTCTACTTAAAAGTTCACTGAAAGTTTTCTCATCTGGTAGAATTATTGCATAGTCAATACCCTGTCGATGTTTCAGGTCTCGCATGGAAAGAAAGAAATCCATCTGGATTTCTGGATCTTTGATGAATTTCTTCATTACGTCATCAAGAAGAGTGACATCACCAATTTTACGCCAGTCTTTACCAATATCTTCAAGTGCAGCTGGCATTTGTTTTACTTGGTAATTCTTTGGCACAACAATGATAGGGCTACCATCTTCGGTTTTGAACAACTTATACTTTGTATCCATCTTTTCCCCATAACAGTCTCTGTATTTCTTTTCAATGACATCTTGAAGATCATCACAAAATTCTGGTGATTCAAACGACTCTTTAATAATGTCAGAGGCAGACTTTTCTACAAAGTTATGAAATTCACTTTCCTTACTCCGGTGATGCTGAATTATCTCATGCACTTTTCTTTGGTTAAAATTAAGTAGATGTGGAATAATCCAGAAAAGAAGGAAATCAGAGACCTTGTTTGCCCCAATCTTGTCTTCGTTTCTAGTAGAATCTTCCTCTCTCTTCTTCTTCTTCTTATCAAAAAAAATCAGAAGTATCGAAAACAATAACACGTACCGACCTTTCAATGGTATTTTCAATCCACTCTCGAAAGGTTGAATTATACGAGGGTCACCGCTGCCAGCGTCTGTTGATTCGACTTCCAGCGCTTGGGTGTCTGCAGGAGTTGGAAAATCGATCTCCATGGTCTCCTCTTCATCAGGAGTACGAGGGGTAAAGCGAGACATATTTAGGAAACTTTTCCATTCTTTTGCTGCTACCTCATTTATAGCCATCTTTCCTTTTTTATTCGCGGATTTCTTCCCGTACCCCAAGTGTAGATAAGTCACTTCTGGCACTTGGAAAAGCATGTGCCCCTCTGGTTCTAAAATGTCCTTTGCAATACGCCCCAAGGTTGTCTTAGGTCCATGATCTTGATATCCTCCCGGTTTTAGCTCAGAGTCCCTGAGAAGCACTAAGGGCGACATGAATGCCAAATTGTCACTACGATTTGGATCATAGAGGAATTGAGGTTCCAGCTGGAACTTCTTTTTTAGATCGTCGCGCCCTACTCCCGTAATCTCCGCTAAAGTAGACATAATTGTCTTCCACTTATTATGAAATTCAATCAAATCTGCTGAGACTTTCAGGCACTTCCGCGAGTACCGCCATCTTGGATAGGCTCGACGTGTCGGGCGGGCTTCGCTCAAACCACGTGACCAGAAAGGCATTGCCACAAGCTGAATATCATGCACCTATCAATGTAAAGCCGGCGAGCGGGGGGGGGGGGGGGGGGAGAGGGCATGGGGTGGGGATTTGATTGTCTTTGTTGGCCCTGGGGTAGGGTATTTGACTGATCTTGTTCGCCCAGGGAAGGGGATATTTGAATCTTTCTTCGCCCGATGTGGAGATATTTGACTGCCGACTCGGACCAAAAAGACTGAGGCCGAACATATTTTTCCCGCTTCCCCTCTTCACGCATGCGCCGGATGGTTTGAAAAGATCTGGCCCTAGTCGTTCAAACGTTGGATAGCGCTATCCACCGGATAAATCACTATCCAGCGGATAGCGTAATTGATTTGCGTAATACTTATCCGCTGGATAGTGATTTATCCGGTGGATAGCGCTATCCAACGTTTGAACAACCGGGGCCAGGAAGTCATGGAGGCCAATGAGAACAAGCGAAGGCTGAGTGGATTTCACTGTTTTGTCTTCAAATTTTGTTTGTTTTAGCATGTTTTTGATCAATTGAACCTCTTACATGTAAAATATTGTAGTATCAAAGTAAACGGAAGCAGGTTGATGCGCTCCTGACGGAAGTAAAGAGAAACCAAGTAGATTTTTGCAAGTACAATTCATTAGTGTATGGCTCATTCGCTACAATCACGGTAAACTTATAAAACTGACTTTCTTTGTACCCTTCTTAAAACGGTATATTAAAACTTACAAAATGTGGACTTTCTCCTAAAGGTTTATGTATTCTAGGCAGTGTAACATGGATTATGGTTAAAACGTATAATTGCAGCTGTAACAGGAACATGCATCTTTGGTGATGCAGCAACGTTTATAAAACATTGCAGAGTTTTATTTGGAGATATTTTAATTGTGCCTTTCTTGTGTTCTGCCTTGGGATTGACAGCAATGTGCATCCTGGGGTGGGAAAATTTGGTTGCATTTGACTGGAATGATTTGCCCGTGGGCAGGGAATTTGACTGCAAATTTTGGAAAAAAGTCAAATCTCCACCCCATGCCCTGCCTCCCCCCCCCCCCCCCCCCCCCGCCGGCATTACATTGATATTGTGCATTACAGTCGAACGTCTGCGAAAACATCCGTTTCTCCTCGCTCTTCGCCGCTGGAAACGTCCCCAGCGGCCAAGAGCGAGGAGAAACGGATGTTTTCGCAGGCTATAATACGGACACCTCCCCATTACGGACAGCAGGGCGGACAGTCCGCCACTCCGACCTGGTAACTTTTTTTTTTTTTTTAACAGTTTTTTTTTTTATTTTTTTTATTTTAAGTTTTACAATGTTACTTAAGAATAAACATTAATTAAATGAATCAAATTATACAATTCTACTTAAAAAAGAAAAAGGATAACAATAACAACGAAGAATATATGTACATATTAGTAATAGTTGACACTACAGCTGCGCCCGTTCTTTTGCGGAGCTCTGGCGCGCGAAGCGCGCCTGCGGAGCACCATGGGTAAGTAAATCTACCCATCCCAGAAAATTTGGTAATCACGTGACCGTACACCGCCCGCCCGCCCGTCCGTCCGCACCACAGGGAAACCAGTGTTTAATCCTCACACTTTCTAGCCAGTTTGGGAGCACAGGAAGACTGATATTGCACATATATATTGCACATCAATGTTGTGATCAATTGACAGCTGTCAAAACAGGGTATCCGCTGACCAGTATCACCTGACCGTATCGCGGGCTCAGGTGTCGACCCTTTAAGGTCGAATATCTTTTTGAAGTTATCCGCGGACAATTAACAATTTTTTTAAATGATCGCAGGCTCAAGTTTATTTTTTAAAAAATTCGTATGAAATATGTTGTGTTTTGTATGTGCCGCACAATTAAAATGTTGATTTCAAACTGACCTCGGAAGCTAGAATTCAGCCAGTTTTTACAGGCAGGGAAGACATGCCAGTTGCTTTTGACTTTTCTCACCAAGGTCACGCCTTGGTCACGCTCTACGTCCAATTTTTATGCTCTGATTGGTCAAAATTTCACAAGTGAGTTCGTGCGGAAAATTTATGCAGCATCTTGAAACTTGTTTACTTTGACAGCTGAAGCTGACAGAGTTTTGTGTCAACTTGTGATGTTTTTAACTGTCTTTTTCCACTGAAAGTACAAATTGAAATTCAGCTGCTATCAAGAGTCTTTTGTTATTCATGGTTAGTTTGTTTATTGGGTTTTTGGTTGAGAAATACGTCGCTTGTAAAAGTCTGAAATCCGATTTCGGATGGCATCATTTTCGTTTTTCACCTTGCTTGATGCGTAAGAGGGTTGAAAAGTCCTTAGTTGATAGTTTTCAGTGTATCTCAAATGGTAAGCCTGAGTAATTATTGTATTTGACGTTTGTTTTTTATATCTAATTTAATGAAGTCGAGCGTAGTTTATGCACGTTTTTAATTGTAAGATTTGAGACAATGATCTGACCGAGTATCAGGTTTGATTTTAAGCTTATAGAACTTTAAAAAGCCTTTAGACATCTTCTCACCGCAAATAGAAAGAAAACGTTCCAAAGAATATTTAGTTATAATTCTGGCTGTAAAAGAAAGCTTTGAGCGATTTTCTTGCCTCGAGTTCATCTTTGAAAAAGCAAACACCGGTAAGCCGGCTTACAAAATGAAAAACATAAACAAGGATTTTCAGAGACACTTTAATACTTGTGTTCGTGAATGAAAATTGTTGTCTTTATATATGTTTCACCGAATTATTTTCCTTTTATTGATTGTTAGTAGTCTCTTTTGTAATTTTTATCGCTGTGCCGTTTGTTTTGAGTCGCTCATGTACATCGCTTGCATGCAGGAGTAGTCAAAATGCCGCGCGTATCAAACGCTTTTGACGATTACACATCCTTATAAAACCATTAAATAAAAAATAAACATAATAAATTCTTTATTATGTTGAAGCGCATAACTTTACTAGTCATAATTTAAACAGTCGACTTTGGCGCTTGTCAAAAGTGAGAACCGGCTAGCCGTATAGGTGATTTTGGAAATTTTTTTAACGGTTTCGCTAAGGCTTATGGTATTCGACGAAACGAAACGAAACGAAACGAAACAATCGGTATTCGACGAAACGAAACGAAACGAAACAATTAGTATTCGACGAAACGAAACGAAACGAAACAAGTACTGTAATTCGGCTAATACTGTAATTCTGTAATTCTGTAACTTGTAAAATCGCAGATGTCCCAAGCTCACGTTACGAGTTTGTTATATATGTGAATTAACTTTCTCACAAGAGAGTCGGTGTCGCGTTACAAACAACCGTTGAGACTTAAATACAATACTAAGATCTCCGAACGCTAAATATCATTGTTCTTACTTATTTTTCTATAAAAAAATAAATAAAGGACACTTACCTTTGATGTATTCCCTTGTTTTTTTGGTTTGAAATCGGCGATTTGGTCGTTTTTTTGGCTGTTATTGTTTGACCCCTGTCACTCTCTTCATAATACGAAGTAAAACTAAAGGCAGCACAGAAAAACAGCCGGCGGTCCGGACCTTGTCTATTCAAAGGCGGTTTGCGGCCCCCAAAACACATCGAATGGCAGATTTTTTCGACCAGAGGCAAACTTCTATCATCGTTACGCCGCAGTAAACGTTTTAAAGCGACGCGTGTCGCTGGAACATTTCCTCGAGCCATGTCCAAAATACCTCCTGTCTCCGGACACTGTGATACGGCAACTGGACCCGGCGTTGATCCGAGGACAAATTTCCCTCGACCGAGGGTGGCTCAGTCAAATTAACTGAAATTTCATTTCAAGATTTTTAGTTCGTTTTCACGTGAGAATGATCATTCTTTAGGTTTATAATTTTAACGGGTAAAACTATTATTGATATCCAAACTACAACAACAACAGAAAACGTTTGTTGCGGGTTTTCTCTGTTGACTGAGCCACCCTCGGTCGAGGGAAATTTGACCTCGGACCAACGCCGTGTCCAGTTGCCGTATCACAGTGTCTGGACAAAGAAGGTACCAAAAATCCTCTAGTAAGCCCCCCGGGGGGGGGGCTTATTTATTTCAAGCCCATTTGAGGCGAAGGGAGGCTTAATAGAGACGGGGGGCTTATTTGAGAGGAGGGGCTTATTTAATTTAAAAACGACGATGGCATCAGTTCTCCATAAAGAACTAGAATACAAAGTGCAAAAGCTCAAGTACAAGACGTTTTAGGTCATGCAGCCGAGTACTAGGATCAAATCCGATCTTCCATTTGGTACATAAACCATCCCGGATCAGTCCACACGAATTTTTACGGTCATGATTAATTAATACAGTCTATCATTTGTTAGGGAAGAATAAACAGAGGAGGGGAGGGGGGCTTAATAGAGAGGGGGGCTTATTAGAGGGAGGGGGCTTATTTGAGATGGGGAGGGGGACTTAAAATAGAGGATTTACGGTATTTCGGACATGGCTCGAGGAAATTTTCATTACCAGCGACATGCGTAAGAGTTACTTGCTAGCCGAAAAGTCGCAGCGTACGATGACTGAAAGTACAACATGCAAGTTAACATTTTTTTAAACAGTTTCTCGCGGGTGTATACCTGTTTTTTCCTTTCCTGAAACTCACATTATTGACATTTTAATTCAAAAAACCCTCACTGGCAACTAAATGACAAATAAGTAGATCGAAGATGAACGATGAGGTGAAAAAACAAACAAAGAAAACAAACGTGTTGAACTTATCAACAGAACAAAGCAAACACCCTCAGAGTAACGTCATATGGCCCACGGCTACTTAAGTCTCTTATAGCTTGCCAGTTTCGGTGTATTAGTGTTAGAATTACAGTTCGATACAGTTGTTATTATCGTTGTTGTTTTTGAGAGGTCGGTTTTAGCTATAAAGGGTGGTAAGGAGCGAACCCCAGCTTACACATAAAAACGTTTTCATTATTGATTGATTTCAAAGTTCAAGTTAGCGTACATTAGAACCCAGGATTTGAACAAATAGCTACCAGTTACTTATTTCCAGGAAGCTAAAATATTTATTCATTAGGTGATTCTGGAACTGATTAAACATGTAATGATTATATATAGTAAATGTGTGTTTTATCTCTCTTTTTTTCGATGAGGAGAATGCTGATCATACCCTTGGCTTAACTACTGCGAAGAAAAAAAAGAGATGTTTCGATTGCTGCATAAAAAAGAAATAATAATACTAATAATTAACTAATTTCATGAGAAAGGCGCGCAGTTTTCTTAAAATATCTGGCAAGAGTAGTAGTCAGCAGTAGGTTACGAGTCTTCTTTCCTTTCTTGGTTTGCTTGTTCTGACAGTGCACTATTCACCCTGACTATTTCAGAACAAGGCCAGTTATGTAAAGAATTTGAGAGCATTTTTTCATCATTTACCAACTAAACCCCCGGCGTTGGTATTTAGCGAAGCAAGAAGACTATCGTGACCAAAATTACGTATATTTACCCCGTCTGACACAGCAATGTTCGCTTTATGATAACAGCTGTGATAAGGCCGTTTATGATAAGAATTTGAGATCATTGTTTAGTCAACTACCAACTGAGCCCCCTTTAATATTTCGTGAAACAAAAAGAAGAAGAAGAATTGTTTAGGAGCTGAGTATTTTCCCCGTTTGATGTAGCAATATCTCCTTTATCTGACAGGGCATATTTTATGAAAAGAATTTGAGATCTTCGTCAATTACTGAGCCTCAGGCGTTGGTATTTTGCGAAACAAAACTGCTATCTTGTCCAAAGTGTTAGGAGCTGCAGAAGAACAATTACCACTTTTTTCTAGGGTCAAAGATTGTTTCGTTTCGTCGAATACCAATTGTTTCGTTTCGTTTCGTTTCGTTTCGTCGAATACCATAAGCCTTTCGCTAAAAGCCCACACGTGCTTCGATCGTCCTGAATATTGAGTGAGTGCAATTTGTATTGCAAAATTGTGAAATACTGCATTCTGTCCGGGGTCTGTATGATAAAAACAGCGCCTCATGGTACTTTTTCACCTCAGATGTGATGTAAAAAAAGTATAAAAGGTTGGATTACACGTCCCAGACTTGTTGGCAAGATTTTGTAAAGTAAACTTGTCGAACGCAAAAAATTCGGCCTGATTTGTTTTCCAAGAATTTGTTTTCCAGGCCTAATCTACTGTAACCTGCGATCAGACGCCAAAAAAAAAAAAAAAAAATGGCCTGATCGCAGGTTAAATCTACTGTGAACAAGAGCCCGCGTTCTTAAATGTCACCGAAGATGATTGCTACAGCTGATTGCTATTTTTTGGGTGTACATATTTAAGCAATAGAAAACGTTTTCCGTGTTTGCATAGCCTGATATAAACACGAGAGGGGTTGGGAGAATTCGAGACAGTTATGCAAACCAGAGACGAAGTCGAGGGTTTGCATAACTGTCGAGAATTCTCCCAAAGCCTCGAGTGTTTATATCAGGCTATGCAAACACAGGAAAAAAAGTTTTCTATTGCTTTTATAAAATA